>NC_134483.1:389837689-389985189 GCF_040206685.1 Ascaphus truei | reverse complement strand
ATCTGCACCTTTATAACTTATTTAAGTGAATGGTGTGATGTCAGGTATACACTCACCTCATGGCTCACTGCTTTGTTATCAGCATAGGTACACTCAGGAGATATTGCGTTACTCTTCTTAAGTTTTTGTTGTATGCTTCTAAGATTGGCCACATCGATCAACATTGTATCATCATTATCAATGAATGATGTGTTCGAAGATCTGTCAAATACAGAGCAAAAAATAGTATATTTGACTTGCAGATAATAAAGACAATGGGGCCTATGCACTAAGCAGCGATAAGCCACTTATCGCCACAAAAGCCTATTAAGTAAGCCCCGATAGGTCGGCGATAAGAGATCTTTTCTGCAAAACAATTTGCCGAGAAAAAAGAAATTGCCAAACGCGAGCCGATAAGCCAATTTCACGCCGGGTTTTCAAACTCGTGCTATTCTAGTAGCCCCAATTAGCTTATTGAGGCTAATCACGGCTCTAGAATAGAGATTTCCTCCCCAAATCATCTCACCAGGAAAAGTTGGCAAGAGAGTGGTGAGAAGCTGTCAAAATGTGGCGACACTGTACTTATAAAATAATAATGCATTTTTCTTGCATCGGATTGATGCCAGGAGTCTCCGGAGCATCAATCTGATGCAATAAAAATGCATCAATCTGATGCAAAAAAAAATGCATTTACAGTCAACCTCATTACCTTAGCGGCTAACTACTAAGGCAATGAAGGGGTTAAGGAACAACAGCAGCTTTTTGGGGGGCAGAGGGGGTGAGTGAAGTGGGTACTTGACCCTTCATTCACCCCCTCTGCCCCCAATATACATTACATGTACTAACCACCAATACCCAACCCACCCCCTGTGCCCCCACATACTGTAAAACTATCATTTATTTTTTGATACACATAATTTATACCAGAGGCCGACGGGGTCCTGGGGTTGTCCCCACGGGTGTCCGTGGGACTCCAGGTGGTCCCCGCAGGTATCCAGGAGCCCCAACTGGGTCCCCGCTGGCCTGCAGTACCAATCCTGTATCCAAAATTAAAATTTGGCATACATTGCAATAAATACACCTCCCCCCCAACACATACAGTACAGTAATGGGCAAAATAACTATTATCCAGATATGGATAATAGTATAATAATAATATGGATAATAATAACATAATATAATAATATGGATAATAGCTAATTTGCTCATTATTATATCAAACATTAGCCAGGCAGCAGAAATAAATTAAATACACTTCTCTACTTACCCCTGCCATCATGAAGGGCATCCTCATCAGCATACTGCAGGGCCATGTCCTCCAATGCCAGCAGGAATAGATACAAAAATAAAATCTTATGGCCCCCTAACCCCTTAATCACCTTAACGGTTAATAACCACTATAGTAATAAAGGGGTTAACAATCCCCCCACCCACCCACCCGGTAGGCCAAACCACCCATGCCGGACCCACTATACCCACACTGTACCTATTGATTGGCATAGTGGTACATGATACCCATATAATATGGGCATGAAAAGCCCCTACAGCAGTCAAAGGTCAGTCCAATAAAATTACATGTAGTCCCACAATACACAATAATAAAACATACACAAGCACCTAAACACCACAATTCAATAAATAAAAGCACTAGCCAACAAATTCAATTAATAAAAGCAATAACCAACACAACAATTAAATAATTTTAAATAGTAACCAACAAAGCAATTAATTAATAAAACCACTAGCCAACACATCAATTCAAACAAGGAGCCAACAAAAGAATGATGATTAAGGTGATTAAGGGGTTAAGAGACATTAGATTGTATTTTTGTATGTAATCTTGCTGGCATCGGAGGACATGGCCCTGCAGTATGCGGACGAGGACACCCTTCACGATGGCAGGGGTAAGTAGAAAAGTGTATTTACTTTATTTCTGTTGCCTGGCTAATGTTTGATTTAATAATGGGCAAATGAGCTATTCTCCTTATCTGGATGATAGTTATTTTGCCCATCACTGTACTGTATGTGTTGGGGGGAGGTGTATTTATTGCCATGGATGCCAAATTTAAATTTTGGATACAGGATTGGTACCGCAGGTCAGTGGGGGCCTGCGGGGACCACCCGAGGACCCACGGACACCCACGGGGACCACCTGAGGACCCCCAGAAAACCATGGGAAACACTAGCTGGGACCACCTAAGGGCCCCTGGACACCCGTGGGGACCACCTGGAGGCCCACGGACACAATCAGGGACCATCCGGGATCTCTCATCCCCCTCAGATACCTCCTGTCCTGCTGCATGGTGGTCTTCCCCTCAGCCACTCTCACAAACCAGGAAACAGCCAGGTTAGAGGAGTTGGGATACAGATGAAACTGCAGGTTGTGGCCCAATGTTTGAGGAAAATCCCTGAGCATCTCACAGACATTCCGCTAGATAGTACATAGCAGGCTTCATGGCCCATCGATTAAAACAGCAGGGGTCCGCTGTATTTTATTTGCTGCTTGTTTTTTTATTTGTAGTTTGCCCATTGGCTACCACTGTGCCAATCAATTGGTTTATTGGGGGCGGGGGTTGTTGCCCCAGGGAGGGTGCTTAGGCCACCCAGGTGGGTAGAGAGAGGGGAGGTTAACCCCTTAACTACCATAGTGGTTAATAACCAACCGCTAAGGTGATTAAGGGGTTAGTGGCCAGTAGTTTTTATTTTTTATTTTACTGTTAGTGCATACTGAAGAGGAAGATGAAGGGGACGAGGATAGCCTTCATCCTAGCAGGGGTAAGTACAACTTTAATTTACTATATGCTGGCTTGGTCATGTTTTTGTTATGTTTTATTTTTTTATTTTTTGAAACTTTGGTTTTATTGGGTGCATTCAAACATACATGTTATCACTTCCCATTGGCTTCTATAATATCACCCTTACTTTTTTATTTTTAACAATCGACCAAAAACTAGACGTACTAGACTCACAGGACAAACACGGGGATCTGGAAACAGGGTAGACCAGGTGGGGGGGGGGGGGGGGGGTGGTGCAATAAAGACTTTCTTGCAGAAGCGGCACCGGCTTCGAGTTTTCCCAGTTCTCCTGTTGGATGTGCTCCTCAGCGAGGATGTCGTGGGGTTATGTGTACACGCCTCTCTGCCTAGCGCCCTGTGGCTCCATGTGGTCTATCTCTGTCCCCCATTGTGGATGCTGATTGGCGTTTTCACGCCCTCTCCCCATGCTATACTGTCAATCTGCCGTCATGGATCCCTTTCGTTACCGGAGAGCGCCTTTCTCAGTTATCATTGCAATATTGTGGTACTATCTATTCCCGGGATGTCCGTCTGTGCCAGCCAGGGCGACCAGACTTTTAGATAATTTTGGCCGGTGTCATTAACCAAACTTGTTAATTGTTCCATCCGGCAAACAAACCAAATTCTATTTCTAATCTTGGGGATGCATGGGAGGATTGGTTGTTTCCACAGTGCTGCAATCTCGCACCTGGTGGCAGTTGCCAAATGTGTGATTAGCTTATGTGAGGCGTTAGATAGTCCCCTGACCCGTCTGCCCAGCAGGAACAGCCATGGGTCCAGGGGGATCTCCACCTCCAACAAACGTTGAAGCCAGTCTCTAATTTCTGCCCAAATCGGCGCCACCTTTGTGCAAGACCACAGCATATGGCATAAGTCCGCTCTGTCTCCGCACTGTTTGGGGCAGAGCGGAGAGTAGCCTTTGACAAATTTAGATAATTTAGTGGGAGTATAATACCACCGCATCAGGACTTTATAGGCGTTCTCCTTTAACGTGGTACAGATAGAGCTTTTGGCTGCTGCCTGCAGGATCCTGTCCCAGTCCTCGTCTTCTAATGTCTCCCCTAAGTCTGTTTCCCACTGTCTCATGTAACTAAGTCTGGGGTGGACCTTCGGCTCCGGGCAGACTACCTCCCTGTACATTCTAGAGGTTAGTCCCCTTGTGTCCGTGTCTCTTGAACAGAGCTGCTCAAAATTTGTTCTCCGGGGCCGAATTGGAGCTTCGTTATAGAAAGCCCTGATCTGGAGGTACCTGAATAGTTCCGCGTTAGGAAGTGCTTTTTCTTCTTTTATGTGGGCAAATGACTTAATGTGCTGCCTAGCCTCCAGATCTTTTAGTCGGAGATACCCTGCTTGTATCCAGTTTGAGAAATTAGAGCTATCCAGTCCAGGAGCAAAATCTGGGTTCCCCCAAATTGGGGTCATTAGGGAGTTCGGAGATGTAAGGAAACATTTAAATTTGGTTGCCTCCCATATTTTCAAGGAGCTAGCCACCGCCTGCAGAGGCGTTCGTATGGTGGACCTATTCTTTTTGGCCAGCCAGATTAGACTATGGATTTCTATTGGTGTGCAGCACGCCTTCTCCAGCTCGACCCACCTTCGAAGACTTGGGTCTAAATGCCATTGCACAATCTGACTCAGCTGGGCTGCTTCGTGATAAGCGAACAAGCATGGCACCCCCAACCCTCCTCTCAAGGTCGGCCTCCTCAAGATTTCTTTTTTAATTCGTGGGCTTTTCTTCTCCCAGATAAACTTTGTTATTAGGGACTGTAACGCAAGGATATCATCTTTTACTAGGGGGATCGGTAGGGCCTGGAAAAGGTACAGCATCCGCGGGAGGAGATTCATTTTTATGCTATGAATGCGCCCTATCCACGAGATGCTGCACTCCGCCCAACGCCGGAGATCCTCACGCAAAGTCCGGAACAACCTGGGATAGTTTGCTTTGTACAAAGCTTTGTAGTCTTTCGTGATGTATACCCCTAGGTATTTAAGCGTGGAGGGTTGCCATTTAAAATTGAAATTTAGTCCAATTAATTTTTCCATCGGCTTTGAAAGATTAATATTGAGGGCTTCAGATTTGGCCTGATTAATTTTGAACCCCGATATTTGTTTGAAGGTCCCCAGAATTGAGAAGACATTGGGCAGGGAGGTAAGGGGTTTTGATAATGTCAGGATCACATCATCCGCGTAGAGCGCCACTTTGTGTGACTGCTCTTTTACAGATATTCCCGTAATATCCGGGTTGTTTCTTATATGTGCCGCCAGAGGTTCTACACACAAGGCGAACAGCAAGGGCGACAGCGGGCAGCCCTGACGAGTTCCGCTCTTTATTGGGAACTGTTCCGAGGGGAACCCCTGGTGCCGTACCCTTGCCGTTGGCCCCTCGTATAGGGCCATGATGGCCCCTAGGAGACGTCCTCTAAAGCCAAATGCTTCAAGCGTTCCTCTCAGATAGGGCCAATCAATCCGATCGAAGGCTTTTTCGGCGTCCAGACTCAACACCATTGACGGGGTGTTCTGTTTTTGTGCCAGATCAATCAAGTCAATTATCCGCCTGGTATTGTCTGCCGCCTGCCTTCCTCCGATGAACCCTACCTGATCTGGATGAATCAACCTGGGAAGGACGATACCCACTCGATTGGCTAATAATTTGGAGAAAATTTTGAGATCTGTATTTATCAACGAGATGGGCCGGTAGCTCTTACAGTCTGCCGGGTCCTTGCCAGGTTTATGGATCAGGGAGATGGACGCCTGCAGCATCTGTGCTGGAAATGAGGCCCCCTGCATGACCGAATTAAACATTCTTAACAGGTGTGGGGCTAGAATTTTTAGGTATTTTTTGTAGTATAGATTGGAGAAGCCATCAGGGCCAGGCGCCTTGGCAGGCTTAAGTGACTTTACAACTGCCGTTAACTCTTCTAAAGAGAAGTCCGTCTGTAACGCTTCCCTTTCCACCCTGGTCAATGTTGGGAGTTTTGCTTCCCGTAGAAAATCCCTGAGATTGTCCCTCGTATTTTGATTATGTGTGACCTTCCCTCCATCGTAGAGCGCCTCGTAGTAGCTTTTAAATTCTGCCACGATCCGCTTAGGATTTGAGGTGAGGTCTCCCCCTTGTGTGCGGATGGCTTGTATGTGATAATTCGGAATTTTGTGACGGAGTCGATTAGCTAATAGGGTGTCCGGCTTGTTCGCCTTCTCAAAGTACCTGCGCTTTGTCCAGCTCATTTCTTTTTCTGCCTGGGAGGTTAGTACGATATTTAACTGCTGCTTCGTGTCTGAGAGTGCTTTGAAGGAGACTTCACTTTTATCTCTCTTATGTTCCTCTGTTTGGGCTGCCAATTTCTCGTGTAGGAGTTTTATCCGGCAGTCTTGCTCCCTCTTCCTTCTAGCTGCTAGGTTCATTAACGTTCCCCTTAGGGTGGCTTTATGGGCCTCCCAAAGTGTGGTATGTGATGTCACTGAACCTAAGTTATCCGAGAAAAATTCTGCTATTTTCTCTCCGATTTCCAAATGGGTATTAGGGATTTTCAGCAGCAGTTCGTTTAATCTCCAGTTTGCTCCTGGCCTGTCTAGTGAATTTAATGTGCACCGCAGCTCAATGGGTGCGTGGTCCGACCACGAAATATTGTGTATGCCCGAATGGGAGACCACTGGGACCAGTCTATTAGATACTAGGAAGTAGTCCAGCCGGCTGTAACGGTTATGGGGATGGGAAAAGAAGGTATAGTCTCTGCTCAGTGGGTGTTGCTCCCGCCAGATATCTACCAATTGGCAGTCCTTTAGGCCCTGAGTGATTTGTTGGATGTCTGGCTTTGGTGGGAGACCTGATTCGGTGCATCGATCTAGTTTGGGGTTTATTGTTCTGTTAAGATCTCCCGCTACTATCAGCGTTCCTTTTGCCTCTCTCCGTATTTTTCGGAAGAAAAGGGCGAAAAAGTCCCCTGACGTCTCACAAGGTGCGTATATGGATACCAATGTAAGAGGTTTCCCCTGGAGCGAGCCCACCAAGATGAGATATCTACCCTCTCTGTCAGTTACTTTCTTTTCTAACGTGAAGGCTAGTCGGTTGTGTATCGCTATGGCTACCCCCCTCTTTTTAACCTGTGCGGATGCTAAGTATACCGTTCGGAAATTTTTATCTAGGAATTTGGGGTAGCTGTCCCTGGAGAAGTGCGTCTCCTGGAGGAATAATAAATCCGCCTTGTGTCTTTTATAGTCTCTAAGGGCTAGTTTGCGTTTTGCTGGGCTATTCAGGCCTTTAACATTATGTGAGATGCACCTGACTTCAATACTCATAGTGTATTAAAATGAACCTGTCTCTTTCGGAGTCCTGCTGGGACATTCTGCTACCGCCAGGTAGTTGTAGATCTCGTCTTTGTCTTCTCCCGCTCTGTCGCCACTTCTTGCTCTTGCACCTCCAGGGAGGGGGGTAGGGGGGGGTGATACGGGAGGAAAGAACATAGGGGGAGACAAGAAAGGGAAAACATGAATACATGACAACATAAAACACCATGTCCTTAGCGCTAGGACACCCCAATCCCATAGCTAAGTCCAGTGCCTTTGGTCTGGGGATTCTCGCGGGTACTCCGTCGTACTCCCTGCCCCGTACCCAAAGGACTTTGCCCGGGTTAGGGGGCCCACCCCCCCCCCCGGCCCATTCGAGACACATGCCGACCCCGAGGTAGTCCCCTTGGTACCCACCCCGTGTCCGCGCTCTGCTATCCTCCTGCCTTGACAAAACACACTGAAACCTCTACCTCTATATTGTGCCTTTTCCGCCCGTCAACTTTTGTTCCGGCATCTCCTACCGCCTGCCTTAACTACTGCTTACCCTCGGTGGCATTTCCCGACTGCGTCCCTCTGCTGTCCACCCTTTGGGGGTCGGATCTACAATTTCTGTGTTCCTTCGCTTTCACTGTCTTTCCGACACTTCTCCTTTACTAGCCCCCTTTCCTTGCTGTCTACTCCCGTTTACTGTGCTTCTCCTTATCTTTAGCCCTTTCAAGTCCCTTACTCCGATAGCTTCGCCGCTTCTCTCTCCTCTCCTCCACCTGTCAACTCTCCTTTCTAACTTCCTTCCTGTCGCTCGATGTCTTTCCCCTTGTCCAGCTAACCTGCATCACTTGCCTCAACCCATTGTCTTAAACCTTCCAACTTCCTTTACCTCCTCCGACTTGTTTCCTCCTTGCGCCGCCACTTATCGCCTTCCTCTCCTACATCCCCCTGCTTTCTACAACCTCCCCCTCCCTCCTGTTTTCCCTAACTAGCTCCGGCAACCTGTCAGGCTCTCATGCCACCTACGCTGTCTTATCCGCTCCCTCAATTCAAGGTGCCGGATTAATTTCCTCCCCTCGGTGCCCATGCTGCCTGTCTTCTCCACTAACTGCTCCCAGGGCTGGGTTCCGGAGCTACGGCAATGTCCCCTTGTGCTCCCGGCCGCTTCCGGCGCTTTGTGCCTCCCCTCGATGCCGTATGTTTTATTTTTTTAAGGGAAAATTAGCTATCATCCACATACTGTATGTGTTTGGGGGGGTGGGGGAGGGTTGTTCAATGTATTGTGTTGATGTTTGTTTTGTATTGTTTATTGGGGGCAGAGGAGGTGCATGAAGGGGGTAGTTGCCCCAGAGTGGGTGGTTAGGCCTCTCATGTGGGTAGTGGGAGGATGTAACCTTTAAATTACCATAGCGGTTACTACCGCTAAGGTAATTAAGGGGTTAACCCCTCCTGCAACTTTCACAGTAGGCCTAACCACCCACCCTGGGGCAACTACCACCTTCACTCACCCCCTCTACCCCTAATAAATCAGGTAGTCTGACTAGCCGCTAAGGTAATTAAGCTGCTTTTATTTTATTTTGATATTTATTTATATATTTTATACAAACTCTGTCCTATAACCCTCAATGCCTATTCACCACCTTTAACTCCCTCCTCCTAACTAAACCTGCACCCCGTTCTAGCCTCACAGCCCAAGGCCTCGCCACCCACTTAACAGACACGATTAAGTCAATCAGACATGACATCCCTAAATGTCAAGATCCACACACAACACCTACCTCTCTTCAAACACCTAAATCAACCTTTAGCTCATTTTCCCCTGTAACTGAGATCTCCATTCTCTTCTCATCATTTCACCCTACAACTTGTGCCCTTGATCCTATTCCCTCACATATCCGCAGCTCGCTATCTGACACACTAAGCCCCATTCTAAATTCACCTTTTTAACCTCTCTCAACTATGGCATATTTCCATCTTCTGTTAAACATGCGCTCATCACGTACACTCTAAAGAAGCCCTCTCTTGACCCAGCCTCCCTGTCTAACTACCACCCTATCTCTCTTCTTCCCTTTGCCTCCAATCCATTTGAGCGACTTGTACACAACCACCTAGTTCACTTTCCTCAAAATCCCTGCTTGACACTTTGCAATTTGCCCTCTACATTCCATTGAGACAACACTAACAAAAGTGGTCATGACCTTCTGTCTCTAAGGGTCTCTTCTCCTTACATATTTCCCAGATCATTCTGCTGCCTTCGACACTTTCAATTTCCCTGAACACTCTTCAGTCAGTTGGCCTCCTCCATGACACAGCCTTCTCCTGGTTCACATCCTACCTGTCCAACAACTCATTCAGTGTTTCCTTCTGTGGTGTCTCATCCTCTTCACTCCATATTTATGTTGGGGTCCTACAAGGCTTTGTCCGAAGCCTTCTGCTCTTCTCACTCTACACCTCCTCTCTTGGTGAACTAATACAATATTTTCACTTTCTGTATCATTTATATGCTGATGACACACAACTTTGCCTCAACTCCCCTTTACCTCTTCCCCTCTTTCCTGTCCCATATCACCAACTGTCTCTCTGCAATCTCCTTCTGCTTGTCCCACTGTTACCTGAAGCTTATCATGACCAAAAAAGAACTAATACTCTCTCCCTTCAACTACCACCCCTACACCAAACACTCTACAGTCTTCCTCACTGTCAATAATACCACAACCTCATCAACACCTCAAGCCCGCTGTCTATGGGTCCTATTGGACTCTAATCTCTCCTTAAATCCTGACATTCAGTCCCTCACAAAATCTTTCCGGCTACACAGCCACAATTTTGACAGGATACGCCCTTTATCACTTAGGATGCAACTAAAATCCTAATTTCCTCATTCTGTTCTGCCATCACTAGTGCAACCTTCTCCTTAGTTGGCATTCCCCTTGTCCACCATTCCAAAATGCTGCTGCCAGACACTTCTATCTCACTCAGAGCCCCACTTCTACTGTTCCACTATGCAAATCCCTGCACTGGCTTCCCATATCATCCAGAAACAAATTGTAAACTCTAGCTCTGACTTACAAAGCTCTCAACACTGCTGCCCCCCTTACATCTCAACCCCCATCCCCAATATTTAGCTAAACACCCCATACGCTCTGCCCACAACATACACCTTTCTTCCAGCTTTATCACCTCCTTTAACTCCCACTTACAAGACTTCTCCCATGCTGGCGCCTCTCTCTGGAATTCCATACCACGCACCTTTTGAAGGAAACCTATCTAACACCTTCCCCCGCCCTAGCCAACCCTATTTATTTATTTTAGATAGCCTACCCTATCAGGTTGAATGGGACTGCAGGGACCCCCACTGTGTTAATCCAATGGGCCATTAAGAATCTCACAGAAATGTTGAGGCAATGTTGAGGCATTTACTGTGAGACTGCCCCAGAATCTCCCAGAATTTCCAAGGTAAGTGTTCTAATACTGGTGGCTGCATCTGAAGCCACTCAGATGGGAATTACTTGTAATAAACTACACATAGAACCCCAGCAAGCTCATTTTAGGAACCCCTGAGCCCCCACAAAATATATATGTATATAAGTGTCAAAAAGGAGAGCTACTGAATGTGGCAAATGTATACAAAAAGCGACAGAGAAGTCCAATGCTACATCCAATATGACAAAAATACACAGTAAAATACTTATATATTTTCTTGAAAAAGGGTAATTTAGTTTAACCCTTTGGCCAAAGCATCGTAAGCCTGCAAGCCACACCAAGGCAGACCCAGTTTGCAGGTGCTAACACTACCAGATAAAATACTAATATAACTCTATTAGAATTAAAATTCTCATGTACTGTACCTCTATTAGGAGGGAGAAATACAAACATTGGATCTAGAGCCAGTAGAAGGAAAAAGACCTGCTGACTTGGGAGGGACGAGCTTAAACCCTGGGAAGGAGGAGCCATTAACCTCCAACAGCTGAGACCAGCTGAAAATAAGATGCTTTGGCCAAAGGGTTAAACGAAATGACCTTTTTTCAAGAGAATATATAAGTATTTTACTGTGTATTTTTGTCATATTGGATGTAGCATGGGGCTTCTCTGTCGCTAGTTGTTATAAACTAGTAATCTGTATTTAATACAATCACTAGCATTATTGATGCCTGTGTTGTTTTCATCACTTCAATATGTTGATGTCACTTTTATAACTACACAGGAGGTAACACAGAATTGTGACAGCACATTGTACAGATGTATTTTATATATTAAAACATACTTTCTTATGAAATACAATATATAATTACTCAAGAGTTCTTTTTATGGATTTTCTTATTTTTGTTTCTCTGGTGCAAAGTTTCTGAACTTCTTTCTCAGTCAGTTGAGTTTCTCTCTCTTGATGCTTTTTGCATAGAGAAGATGCCAAGATGTTTGGCAGGTGTTCAACTAAATTTAGGTGGAACCTAAAAAAAAAAAAAGAGTTAGAAAAATCAAGATAGGAAGGGAGGATTCATCAGTGAAGATCAGCTGTAACACACATTATAATTTTAGTGAGAAAACTATTTTTGGTTCATGAAAACTATAATAACCTACTATGCAACTACGCATATCAGAACAATTACAGCTACTAGAGTTGCTCTAAAAGGAATTCTATTTGAAAGGAAAGCTTAAAAAGTAATTGTTGGTTCAAATTGCACTTTTCCACTATTTCAACCTTTAAATCTACAATCCTACTCAGTCTCAAATCAGTTTTAAACCGGAAAGATAGTTGACACGTATGCCAGTGCAACTACACCAGCACTGGGTAATATGCATAGAGTAAAAGCAAGAATATACAGATGTAACAAGATTAATTGTTTCTGGCAGTGGGCCAAACTGTGATCACGCGACCATGGCTGCCCCAGTGCCGGAGGATTAACACTGTGCAGGGTCCATTACAGAAGCATTTTTGAATTTCCATCAATGGCTCCATAGACAGTAAGCCTGGCTACATACTATATGTATCTTAATCAAATCAGTGGTCAAATGGCTTAAAAAGTGGTGGTACAGAACCTGACTTTAAAAAAAAATGTAAAAAAAATCCTGATTTTTAATCAAATATGGAGAAAAAGTATTTGGACATACAGTTGGTGCTGTATGTTCTTTATTTTTCATACACTCATGTCCACCGCTCCCTCATGTTTGTGTACCCAGAGATACTCATCATACAGTGTATTTGTACTTGTACTGTATATTGATCCAGAGGAAGACAAGCAAAAATCCCCAGTGAAACATCCTATTCTGTCTCAAAAAGGGAATAATATATTCCATCCTGACTCAAGAAATGGCAATTCGATTTTTCTCTGGATCAACATCCTTCCTATGTTCACTTATTTTATATATCCCTGCATACATTTCCTTTCTTAAAATATGTCTAACCTCTTCTTAAAGATATTGATGTATCTGCCATCAAAGTCTCCATGGGTAATATATTTCACATTTTAATTGCCCCTACTGTAAAGAACCATTTCCTTTGCTGCTTGTGAAATCTAATTTCTTCCCATCTCAATTGATGACCCTTTGTCATTTATACTGTCCATGGGATGAATAGTTCCCTTGAAAGTTCCTTGTATTGAATATATTTGTTAATAGTCTTGATATACCCTCCTAGATGCCTCTTTTCTAACAAACAAATCTAAGTTAGCCATTCATCATGTCAGACTGTCCATCCCCTTTATTAATATTGGTGGATTTTCTCTGCTCTCTCTCTAGTTTCATAATGTCATTTTTATGGAATGGTGCCCAAAATTGTACTCCATATTCAAGATGTGGTCTTACTAAGACTTTATACAGTAGGAAAACTAAGTATTCATTGCATTTTATGCAAGATAATATACTATTTGCCTTTGCAGCTACTTCCTGACTCTAAGGGAGTGAAGAGGCTAACACCCTTTACAGGGCAGGAGACTGAACAGAGGTGTCAGGTTTTCTGCAGCTGACATGTAAAACTCCTGAATGAACAGTTATAAAAAGCAGGAAGTAGCTGCTGTCAGTGTCCCTGTTTAGAGTCTGCAAGGAGGATCACAGACAGAGCTCCCGCCCGCAGGGATCCAGGCTGGTTGACCAGAAGATTTTGCTTGGCAACTGTGAGGAAGCCACAGTCTCACCCAGCAGAGAAGCCTGAACGAGAGATTGGAAAAAAGACTTACTGGGAGCAGCAGGACTTCACCACCTGCATCTTAAGTGCCTGGAGATATCGGAGACGCCGGACAAGAATGCACAGTTAAGACTTTCTATATTGTTCCCTAAATATTGTTTTATGTGCTTTTGGACTGGGAACAGGCCTACCCAGCCAGTCAGATAGAATGGGCCGGAGTAGTGTTTGTTTAGTCTCCTAGCATGGAGTAGGTGTTTATTTTATGATTTTGTGTTTTGACTTAAAGGCAGTAACCACAATGTTTTGGTTGCTGTTTTGTGACAAATAAAACCCCTCCAATATTATGGTTTACCCAAAAGTGCATGTGTGGACTCGTATCTGACCTTGTCTACAAGCCGCTCCGTCACACTGACATTGAGTACTATTGCTATGCTTGCTATCTACAAGCACTCCTAAATCCTTATCCATCATGGATTCACCTACATGCATCTGGATGAAACCTCATCTACTATTTACCTGCCCAAGTTTCCAGTTTATCCAAGTCTTTCTGGAAATAAATTACATCCTTCTCTGATTTTATTACCTTACACAATTTAGGGGCCTATGCAGAAAGCTCCGATAAGCCACTTATCACCACCTTATTACCAAAAAAGCCTACCGCTATTCAGTAAGACCCGATAAGTCGGCGTTAAGAGAGCTTTTTGGCCATTTTTGGGGGACCAGAGCAACAGCCAGGATCCTTCCTAGCTGGGAGAAATCACTCTACACTCTTGGGAAAAAACTAACTCAGCTTGTGTAAGCCACTTCCTGCTTTTTAAACCCCTGCTCAGTCAGGATTTTCACACACATCCTGCATAAAACACGACACCACTGCAGTTTCCTGCCCTGTAAAGGGAGATTTAACCCATGGACTCTCTTACACATTGTAATATCGCCCAAAAGAAGAGTGTATCTCGAAAGCTAAACATTTAGTTAGCCACAGAATGGTATAGAGTATTTGTTTTTGATTATTAAGCTCGGTTAACACGGTACAGATAACTCAACATTATATATATATATATATATATATATATATATATATATATATATATATATTTATATATATATATATATATATATATATATATATATATATATATATATATATATATATATAGGCTTGAGAAAGGACCGTGAGGTCCGAAACGTCGCTCCATTTTTTCTGTTATTACTGCTGATGCTTGACTTGTTCTATTAAAACCTTTTTTCATTTGACTAACCTTTGGTGAGTGCTGCAGATTTTTTGGATTTCTGTTATATGTACAGTATATTTGTTGCTGGATGGTGATCCTGGCTGCACTGCAAGCACCACAACAGGAAAGATACCTTTTTTGCCCTTTTTTCTTTTCCCATTTAGAGTGCCCTGTACTTCCTTGTGTGTGTATGTGTATATATAATATAATATATATATATATATATATATATATATATATATATATATATATATATATATATATATATATATATATAAAGAACAAAGAGAAGCGCAGGTACCATAGTGTTATACTGTATAAAAATAGAGTCCATTTAATAAGACATACGGTCCTAAGGAATCGCACTTACAAGATTTAAAAAACAACAAGCATGTAAGAGAATAATCTCTAAGGGGTTCGTCAGCTGGATGGGAGGGGTCCAGTGTAAATACTCTGCCTGAGTAGGTTGCAGCTGTTGGAGCTCCTGACACACACCGCTGTGCTGTATAGATCAGCCTGATAATACACATGCAGTATAAATCCTTCAGTCAATGGAGATTCCGGCTGCTAGCCGCGTGTGCAGCAAGAATAACAGGGCTCCACACAGGCAGAAGGCACCTCCTCTCTCCGTCGCGCGCTGACGTCACCACCTCGTCCCAACTAGTTTCGTCACTACCACGTGACTTCTTCAGGGTGTGGTGGACACCTAAGAGCACTTCCTATATGTATCCTAACCCATGTAAACCTGTCCCCATTAGTGTAAACAGCTATCTGATTCAAAACAAATAAAAACATATTAACACTTCCCATGCTTTATCTCTAGGTTATAAAAATTGTCACACAATTAATTATTAAGCGCTACTGTTTGTTTGTGTGTTTTGATATATATATATATATATATACTACAAAATAGAAAGCGCTCAATCCATAGCATAAAATGTTTCAACAATTTAATATGTATAAAAAGTACCCAATACATTCACATGTGTAGCTAATATAAAAGCAGTATGTGCCAAATATTCACCAGGCAACACCATGTAGCAACTGGCTCAGGGTCCAGTAGCGTTTTGTAGCTTCGAAGTTTGGGTCCAAGCTTCAGATCCATACACGAGTACATGCTGGATATACTGGTAACAAAGCCTTTCCTTTTGAGGCCGAGTGGAATGTTCCCTGGCAAGATGATCTTATTTCTTCCAAATGCGCTCAATCTTTGTAAGGATCCATGAGGCGCCGCAAGACTTACCCTCAAAACATCCAGATACCAGCATCGCTCCCAAACCTCACCCTGGAGTCTGTTATCATCATAGGAGTGCGAGCACAGCTCGCGCGGATCTAAATGCCACCTCCGCTGGCCCCGCCTCCCGGTTTTGTCCATGTGATGATGTCATTAGCGTGCAACACACGCATGCATTACGCACCTTTATCACTTTTAGAATATCATCAAGAAGACTCCGCACACCTGCCTCCTGCAGCAGAGCTTCCTGTAAATACTCAGCAGAGCTAGAGGCTCATCGGCTGAGCATAATCTCTGTTTGTGCGTGTGCCTCCACAGTCTTTTCTGTTCCAGCCTTGTCTACATTGGCTTGTTACCTGACCCTGCTTGCTTTCAGACTCCACTCTTCTCCTCTCCTGACCCGGCTTCGTTTGACCATCTGCAGCTCTTACTCTCGACGATCCGCATCTCGGCTAAAGCACCCTCAACGATCCATACCCCTCCACTACTGATCCCGGCAAGTATCACGACCATTCTCACCTCAACTACCATGACCCGGCTACCTTGACTACTCTACACTCCAGACGTGCTCACGCGGCTGTGGGTTGGCGTTATATATATTTCCCCACCTCAGCAGCTTGGTCCCATTTTGTTTGTGGTGAGCACACCATCACAGAATCCTCAGCCCACCACACATGGATCCCGCTGAGGTGGGGCGAGTCTTGAGTACGCATGCCAGCATGCTCTCAAGTATTGAAAAATACTTAGAGCAAAATGACAAGCGAATGAATCTCTTGCAAGAGAATTGTTAACCATTACCGCCCAGGCACAAACATCTTCTGTGGCCCCCGCCGACTTTGCTGCTACCAGCTTCAGTACTGCTTCCATAGCCTTGATCCAGTACTCCAAACCCCATCTTCCAACACCCAATCGCTATGCAGGGGACTCCCATGGTTGCCGAGGCTTCTTTAACCAGTGTTTCATACAATTTGAAATCACCCGTCCCGATTTCCTACTCTCAGATCCAAAGTGGCCTACATCATCTCTCTCCTAACAGACAATGCATTGGCTTGGGCATCCCCCATCTGGGAACAGCGATCGGACATCACCCAGGACATCGGACTCTTCGTTCGGGAGTTCCGCAAGGTCTTCGATACTCCCGGTCGGAAGGTAACAGCTGCGTCTTCCCTCTTTCACCTTTCCCAGGGAGGCTGTCCAGTGACCAGGTACGCCTTGGAGTTCCGGACAATCGCTGCCGAAACAGGATGGAATAATGAGGCTCTATCTGCGGCTTTCTGGCGAGACCTTTCCAAGACACTAAAGGACGAGCTCACAACCCAGGAACATCCCACCAATCTCGAGCAACTCATTGCCGTCTGCATCAGAGTGGATCAGTAACAGCAAGAGAGAAAAGCTGAGAGAGCTCGCCTCCGCACACATTCTCCACGAGAGGCCCATTCTCCACTTCAGGTCAGTCATCAGGAACCTTCTTCTCTCAATTTCCCAGAACCTATGCAGTTGGGTGCCAACCGATTGTCAGCAGCAGGGAAGCAACACAGACACACCGCTGGACTCTGTCTATATTGTAGGGAATCCGGACATCTGGTCAAATTATGTCCCCTGAAGCCGGAAAACACCAAAGCCAGTGAGGTCTATGGGAGCCACATCCTCCATCACTGAAAGACCCCCTTCTAGGATTTTTCTTCCCATCGTGCTCTCCAGCAAGGGATTTCAGGTCTCTACACTGGCTTTTGTGGACTCCGGGTCAGGAGGTAATTTTATCGACCAGGAGTTTGCAGAAATGAACAACATCCCACTCGTACCCAAGGAGTGCCCAGTGGGACTAGAGGCCATCGACGCTCGACCTCTGCAGCTAGCCTTCATCTTTATTCAGACACCTCTGTTCCATCTTCTCACTTTAATGGATCATTCCGAAGAGATCTTCCTAGATGCCATTCACACTCCATCCGTGGATGTGATCCTTGGCCTCCCCAGGCTACAGATACACAACCCACACACAACTGGATGGGTAAGGAACCTGTTGTGTGGGGCTCTTTTTGCATTAAGTTCTTTTTCACACCCCTCAGGAGTCTCTGCGGACTTTCTTCTTCCCAGGAGATGGACGTACGATTGCGAGGGTGCTATGCCGACTTCAAAGAGGTATTCGACAAAACCAGGTCTGAAGTTTTGCCACATCATCGATCCTACTGCCTGGATCAATACCTCCCAGAGGATCTTCATATCCACTATTCGTCCCAGAGACTAAGGCCATGAGGGACTACATTATGGAGAATATACAACAGGGATTTATTCGGAAGTCTTCTTCACCAGCTGGAGCGGGCTTCTTCTTTGTGAAGAAAAAGGATGGATCCCTGAGACTATGTATAGACTACAGAGCTCTCAATAAGATTACGGTCAAAAAACGGTATCCCTTGCCATTAATCCCAGAGATCTTCGACCGCTCACAGTGTGCCAAAGTCTTCACCAAACAGGATCTCCGGGGGGCCTACAATTTGTTGAGGATAAGACAGGGGGACGAATGGAAGACGGCATTTAACACTCGCGATGGGCACTACTAGTACCTTGTAATGCCATTCAGGCTTTGTAATGCTCCAGCTGTCTTCCAGGATTTTGTAAACAACATATTCCGAGACTTGCTCAATCAGTTTATAGTCGTTTACCATCCTCACTCATCCTGACCCCAGTCTTCCATTCACATTGGAGGTGGATGCATCGGACGTGGGAGCTGGAGCCATCCTCTCACAAAGGAAGAATACCCGGGCAAGACTGCACCCTTGTGCGTTTTTCTCAAAAAAGTTCTCTGCAGCAGAACAAAATTATGATGTCGGGAACCGCGAACTTCTAGCCATCAAGCTTGCCCTGCAGGAATGGAGACACCTATTGGAGGGTATGGAGAGTCCATTCACCATTCTCACAGATCACAAAAATCTACTCTACATCGAGGGTGCCAAACGTTTGGGGTCTCGTCAAGCCAGATGGTCACTTTTTTCCCCCGATTTAATTTCATTATTTCTTTTCTTCCGGGTTCAAAGAACATCAATGCCGACGCTCTCTCCTGACAGTTTTTAGTAGACAAGTCCGAGGATCAACGGAAACCCATCCTTCCGTCTAAGTACATTCTCTCTGCCAATACCTTTGATGCTTTAAAGGACATTATGCAGACTCAAACCCATATGCCAAAACATCTCACCGTTCCAGAGGGTCGCTTGTTTACTCCACCTTCTCTTCTGGACATCCAGGTACCAGAAAGACCATTGATATAGTGAGCGGACCTTTTGATGGCCTGGAATGCAAACAGATATTAGAGACTTTGTTGCTGCGTGCCCTACATGTGCTCAGAATGACTCCCAGGAGTAAAGCCCCTGGACTCCTTCAGCCACTCCCCATTCCGAACAGACCTTGGACACACTTGTCCATGGATTTTATAGTGGAGCTCCCGGCATCCAAGGGTATGAACATATCCTACTCGTGGTACTGTTGCGGCCCCTTTTATCCTCCTACATCCCCGAATTATTTCGGGGATGTTTTCTGTATGTCACGCACTTTGCCGCATTCAGCCGCATTCCTGGCTAGACAGCGCTAATAGCGCTAAACAATGAAACCGTCCGCGGTGCCTAAAACAGCCGGAAAACGGCCGGAACATGCCGCATCTGCCCGCAGTTTTAAAAATCGCGTTGAAACGGCCGCACGAGGCTAAAGGCGGCCGCCACTGTAGATCGGTTCTCAAAACAATCACATTTTATTCCGCTTAAGGGCCTTCCCAATTCTCCCAAATTGGCAGACACCTTTGTCAAGGAGATCTTTCTTCTTCATGGGGTACCATTGGTCATCGTGTCTGATAAAGAATCACAGTTTCTCGAAATGTTGGCGTTCCTTCTGCCAACATATGGGAGTGGAATTACATTTCTCCCCAGGATACCATCCACAAACTAATGGTTAGACGGAGAGAGAACTAATCAGCCACTAGAACAGTACTTTAGATATTTTGTCTCCGACACTCAGGATGATTGGTCAGAACTTCTTCCTTTGGCTGAATTCGCACACAATAACGTGCGCAGCGAGTCCACCACTGGAACACCCCTCTTCATTAACTACGGGTTCCATCCCTTGCTTCTTCCTATCTCTCCTCCATTTCAGGAGTTCCGGCAGCAGATGACAGAATCAGGAACCTTCAAAGTCTATGGAAGAGGATCCAGGACAATCTCAGGTCGGCAACTGCCAGGCAAAAAGTACATGCAAACCGACATCGTAGTAAGTCAGCAGCTTTCAAAGTCGGGGACAAGGTATGGCTATCCTCTAGGAATATAAGATTAAAGGCTCCTCCACTTTTTGGTACCATGTTTCATTGGACCATTCGCTATATTGGAAAGGATCAATCTTGTCGCCTATAGACTATAACTTCCTCCATCTCTGAGAATACTGTCCGTTTCCATGTATCTCTCCTGAAACCCATGGTTCAGAACTCACATACTCTGGTATCTTCTTCACCTATCTTCTTTTGGCCTTCAACAGTGGACTGAAGCCAGCACCCACAAGGATGGCCACTACTTAGACCTGGTTTTCACAAAAACCTTCTCTCTCTCCGATTTCTCCATTTCCCCTTTTCCTCTCTCTGACCATCACCTCATCTCATTTTCTCTCTCTCGCTTCTCCCCATCTCCATCTAGCCCTCGTTTTTGCAGAAACCTGCGCTCTATTAACCTACCAGCTTTTGATTCCACTTTTTACGCTCCTCCCTCTCCTCTCTCAGTTCTGCTTCAGACCCTGACAACCTGGTCAGGAACTACAACTCTGCCTTATCTTCCTCTCTTGATCTTCATGCCCCGCTTTCTCTCTGCCGTCCTCGCCCTTCTAACCCCAGACACTGGCTAAACTCCCACACACGCATGCTGCGTTCCTCCACTCGTTCCTCTTAACGCCTCTGGAGGAAATCTCATACGCTCGCAGACTTCATTCACTACAAATTTATGCTGTCCTGTTTCAACTCTGCCCTCTCTCAGGCTAAACAAACCTACTTTTCATCACTAATCAACACACACAAGTCTAACCCACGCCGACTCTTTTCTGTCTTTGACTCTCTACTCAGACCACCCTCGGCTGCCTCCTCTTCTTCCTCCATCTCACCTCAGGACTTTGCTGACTTTTTTAAGGAAAAGGTGGAATCCATACGTCAGAACAACCCATCTGTTGCCTCCTCCCATCCCACACCGCTTCCCAACTCTCCTCCTGCCTTTCTTGACTCTTTTTCCGCTATCTCGGAGGAGGATGTATCACTGCTGATCTCCTCTTCTCCCTCTACCACTTGCCCTCTTGATCCCATTCCCTCCCATCTCCTAAAACCTCTTGCTCCTACTATAATCCCTATGCTCACACAGATTTTTAACACTTCACTCTACTCTGGTACCTTTCCATCCTCCTTCAAGCATGCAACCGTTATACCATTACTCAAAAACAGCAAGCTTGACCCTACCTGTCCTTCTAACTATCGACCTGTCTCCCTCCTGCCTTTTGCCTCCAAACTCCTTGAACGTCTTGTATTATCTCGATTGCTACACTTTCTCAACACCTATTCTCTTCTAGACCCTCTACAATCTGGCTTCCGCACTGCTCACTCTACTGAAACAGCCCTCACTAAAATAACTGACGACCTTCATTCTGCCAAAGACAGAGGTCAATACACTCTGCTCATATTACTCGACCTCTCTGCAGCATTTGACACCGTGGACCACCCTCTTCTCCTTCACATTCTCCAGTCTCTTGGTATTCGTAACAAAGCTCTATCCTGGATCTCCTCTTACCTCTCCCATCGTACTTTCAGTGTCTCTCTTGGTAACACCTCCTTCTGTATTGATCTCTCTGTGGGGGTACCCCAGGGCTCTGTGCTGGGACCCCTTCTCTTTTCTCTTTACACACTCTCTCTAGGTGACCTAATCACATCTTTTGGGTTTACATATCACCTCTATGCTGACGACACACAAATTTACCTTTCAACCCCTGACCTTACACCTGCTACACAGTTTCTGAATGCCTCTCTGGAATATCAGCTTGGATGGCCATCCGCCGACTGAAACTTTAAATGGCAAAAACAGAGCTCCTTATACTTCCTCCCAAACCTGGCCCTACTACCTCCTTCCACATTACTGTTGGAAATACGATCATTCACCCAGTAGCCCAAGCACGCTGCCTAAGGGTCACACTCGATTCCTTTCTCTCATTCTCCTCTCACATTCAAAACGTTTCTAAAACTTGTCGCTTTTTCCTCCGCAATATCACAAAGATACGCCCTTTCCTCTGTTACTCGACTGCTAAAACTCTGACTCAGGCCCTCATTCTCTCCCGTCTCGACTACTGCAACCTCCTGCTGTCCGGCCTTCCTGCCTCTCACCTGTCTCCCCTACAATCTATCCTAAACGCTGCTGCCAGAATCACTCTGCTCTTTCCTAAATCTGTCTCCGCGTCTCCCCTGCTGAAATCCCTCTCCTCGCTTCCGATCAAATCCTGCATCTCACACTCAATTCTCCTCCTCACTTTTAAAGCTTTACACTCTTTTGCCCCTCCTTACATCTCAGCCCAAATTTCTCGCTGTGCACCATACCAACTCTTGCGTTCTTCTCAAGGATGTCTTCTTTCTACCCCCTTTGTATCTAAAGCTCTCTCCTGCCTTAAACCTTTCTCACTATCTGCCCCGCACCTCTGGAATGCCCTTCCCCTCAATACCCGACTAACACCCTCTCTATCCACCTTAAGACACATTTACTTAAAGAAGCATATGAATAGCACTGGATAATCCTGGACACATGATACATAAAGCTTGGCCCACTGCAGATGCACTTACTAGAATTCCCTCCTACTGTCTCTATATGTTCCCCATCCTATCAATTAGATTTTAAGCTCCTCGGAGTAGGGACTCCTCTTCCTTAATGTTACTTTTATGTCTGAAGCACTTCTTCCCATGACCTGTTATTTATATTATTTGTTATTTATATGATTACAACATGTATTACTACTGTGAAGCGCTATGTACATTTATGGCGCTATATAACTAAAGACATACAATACAATACAATACCTCCCCCTTCGCTCCTCATACAGGGGCAACAGGAATACGAAGTCCAATCCATCTTGGACCCCAGGATATCCAGAGTGTCTGGTACACTGGAAGGGTTTTGGACCGGAGGAACGTTCTTGGGTTCCTCATCATCGAGTACATGCGCCAAGTTTGGTCCAGAGATTCCACGAGAAGTACCCCCTCAAACCTGCTTGGAGTCACCCAGAGGTCGCTCATGAAGGTGGGGGGGGGTACTGTAAGGATCTATGAGACGCCGCACGGTTGGCACACGCAAGACTTACCCTCCATACATCCAGATACCAGCATCGCTCCCAAACCTCACCCTGGAGTCTGTTATCATCATAGGGGAGCGCACGGACCTAAATGTCAACTCCAATGGCCCCGCCTCCCGGTTGCGTCCACGTGATGACGTCATTAGCGCGTAACGTAACAATTCTCACCTATACTACCCTGACCCGGCTACCTCGACTACTCTACACTCCAGACACGGGTTGGCGTTATATATATTACCCCACCTCAGCAGCGTGGTCCCATCTTTTTTGTGGTGAGCACACCGTCACAATCTTATCTTCATTCACCTATTGACTTGTTGGATATACAGTATATAGATAGATATCTAAGGAAAAAAATGGCCGCACACACTAAGTAGAAATCCTCAGTAGAGGGGTAGGTGGTGCAAGGTAAAGGTGAGTAGTAGTAGTAGTCAAGAAAAGGACCTTCTTCAGGGGTTACATGATGGACTGAATAAACCTCTATTTATTTACCCCTTCTGCTGTGCTGGTATTGTGATCCTTCTTCACCACACACATACAGTATATACATACAGTACATTCAGTACATGCAATTATCTGGCCTGCTTGTCATTAATAAGCTTTTTCATTTAGAAAGATGTTTTGCTACAAAATCACCACAAATCCTGCACAAAGTACTGTTTTTTTTTAACTATATATATATATATATATATATATATATATATATATATATATATATAGCCTAATAAAAGATTCTTATAACTTACACAAAAAATATAGCTGGCAGTTTATCATTTTCTTTTAGTTTTTCAACAAGCAGTGGGACGTGGGTACGATAATCTATATCATTAGAGAGTTCAAATGGTTGAAGATGCCTAAGCACCTGTTGAACCTGGAGAAAACATGACAAATCATTTGATTAATAATTAGATGTTTTATTTAAAAATGTAAGCAGTGATCTGGATTATATTGCATGGTTGGGAGTATAATAAGTACTGTAGTTAGTAAATGGCTGAATTGGAGAGGACAATTTGTCAGGACTCCCCCCCCCCCCTAAAAGAAATGAGGTGGACATATTTTTTTTTATCTGGATGTTATTATCATTAGCATAATATGCAGACATGCATAGTATGCAACTACTGCATATTAAGTGAAAAAAGGCCTATATTGCAGGTTTTTATGGCAAATTAAAATATCACTTGTGAGCACATTCACATGTCTCAGACAGGTCTTAATTGTATGTAAAAATCCACACATGTAATGCTGTGACGACATACAGTATGCATGTTTACATAAAGTACGAGAGAAATAATATGGTATGTCTCAGCCAAAAGGCAAACTCCATTATCAGTGAAGATTCCACACCAATCAGGATAAACATTAATTACCTGGCTTTCTGTGCTATTTAATTAAATACCTAAAGCACATTTCAGGTAGATAAAAGCTAATACCAAAGTTACAGAATTGTATCAAAATAAGCGTAATGAATGTTTATACTGTAATCTGAAACAGATGCAGGAAACACTGATCAACTTATATAGAAACATTTGGGAGGAAACGAGTGTTGTCTTTATGTTCCATTAAAATTAGTTGATTAAGGTGACTTATAATTTTTCAGTAAATAGCAGTCTACCTGATAAACAAAATGTTTCCAATGTAGCAAAATGTGATGTGCATTAATTAGTCATGACATTTGCATAGCAATATTTTGTCTTATCCTGCCACCACATACACTCTTCGCTGCCACCACTTACTCTCCTCCTGCCACCACTTACACTCTCCCCCTGCCACCACTTACACTCTCCTCCTGCCAGCACTTACACTCTCCCCCTGTCACCACTTACACTCTCCTCCTGCCAGCACTTACACTCTCCTCCTGCCACCACTTACTCTCCTCCTGCCACCTGCCACCACTTACACTCTCCTCCTGCCACCACTTACACTCTCCTCCTGCCACCACTTACTCTCCTCCTGCCACCTGCCACCACTTACACTCTCCTCCTGCCACCACTTACACTCTCCTCCTGCCACCACTTATTTTCCTCCTGCCACCACTTACACTCTCCTGTTGCCAGCACTTATACTCTCATCATGCCCCACTTACACTCTCCCCCTGCCACTTACACTCTCCTCCTGCCACCTGCCACCACTTATACTCTCCTCCTGCCACCTGCCACCACTTACACTCTCCTCCTGCCACCACTTACACTCTCCTCCTGCCACCACTTACTCTCCTCCTGCCACCTGCCACCACTTACACTCTCCTCCTGCCACCACTTACACTCTCCTCCTGCCACCACTTATTTTCCTCCTGCCACCACTTACACTCTCCTGTTGCCAGCACTTATACTCTCATCCTGCCACCACTTACACTCTCCCCCTGCCACCTGCCACCACTTATACTCTCCTCCTGCCACCTGCCACCACTTACTCTCCTCCTGCCACCACTTACACTCTCCTCCTGCCACCACTTACTCTCCTTTTGCCACCACTTATACTCATCCTGCCATCACTTACAGGTGCGCCGACGAGTATTCAGCACTTACACTCTCCTCCTGCCACTACTTACTCTCTCCTCCTGCCACCACTTACACTCTACTCCTGCCACCTGCCACCACCTACGCTCCTCCTGTCACAACTTACACTCTCCTCCTGCCACCACTTATACTCTCATCCTGCCACCACTTATACACTCCTCCTGCCAACTGCCACCACTTACGCTCCTCCTGCCACCACTTACACTCTCCCCCTGCCACCACTTATACTCTCAACCTGCCACCACTTATACTCTCCTCCTGCCACCACTTACACTCTCCTCCTGCCACCACTTACACTCTCCTCCTGCCACAACTTACACTCTCCCCCTGCCACCACTTACACTCTCCTCCTGCCAGCACTTACACTCTCCCCCTGCCACCACTTACTCTCCTCCTGCCACCTGCCACCACTTACACTCTCCTCCTGCCACCACTTACACTCTCCTCCTGCCACCACTTACTCTCCTCCTGCCACCTGCCACCACTTACACTCACACTTACACATTAATTAGTCATGACATTTGCATAGCAATATTTTGTCTTATCCTGCCACCACATACACTCTTCGCCTGCCACCACTTACTCTCCTCCTGCCACCACTTACACTCTCCCCCTGCCACCACTTACACTCTCCTCCTGCCAGCACTTACACTCTCCCCCTGCCACCACTTACACTCTCCTCCTGCCAGCACTTACACTCTCCTCCTGCCACCACTTACTCTCCTCCTGCCACCTGCCACCACTTACACTCTCCTCCTGCCACCACTTACACTCTCCTCCTGCCACCACTTACTCTCCTCCTGCCACCTGCCACAACTTACACTCACCCCCTACCACCACTTACACTCTCCCCTGCCACCACTTACACTTTCCAACTGCCACCACTTACTCTCTCCCCCTACCACCACTTACACTCTACTCCTGCCACCTGCCACCACTTACGCTCCTCCTGCCACCACTTACTCTCTCCCCCTGCCACCACTTAAACTCTACTCCTGCCACCTGCCACCACTTACTCTCTCCCCCTGCCACCACTTACACTCTACTCCTGCCAACAGCCACCACATACGTTCCACCTGCCACCACGTACTCTCTCCCCCTGCCACCACTTACACTCTACTCCTGCCACCTGCCACCACTTACGCTCCTCCTGCCACCACTTACACTCTCCCCCTACCACCACTTACACTCTCCCCCTACCACCACTTACACTTTCCAACTGCCACCACTTACACTCTCCCTCTACCACCACTTACACTCTCCTCCTGCCACCACTTACTCTCTCCCCCTGCCACCACTTACACTCTACTCCTGCCACCTGCCACCACTTACGCTCCTCCTGCCACCACTTACTCTCTCCCCCTGCCACCACTTACACTCTACTCCTGCCAGCACTTACACTCTCCTCCTGCCACCACTTACACTCTCCTCCTGCCACCACTTACTCTCCTCCTGCCACCACTTATACTCTCAACCTGCCACCACTTATATTCTCCTCCTGCCACCACTTACACTCTCCTCCTGCCACCACTTACACTCTCCTCCTGCCACCACTTACACTCTCCCCCTCCCACCACTTACACTTTCCAACTGCCAGCACTTACGCTCCTCCTGCCACCACTTACACTCTCCTCCTGCCACCACTTACACTCTCCTCTTGCCACAACTTACACCCTCCTCCTGCCACCATTTACACTCTCCTGTTGCCAGCACTTATACTCTCATCCTGCCATCACTTACACTCTCCCCCTGCCACTTACACTCTCCTCCTGCCACCACTTACACTCTCCTCCTGCCACCACTTACACTCTCCTCCTGCCACCACTTACTTTCCTCCTGCCACCACTTACACTCTCCTGTTGCCACCACTTACTTTCCTCCTGCCACCACTTACACTCTCCTGTTGCCAGCACTTATACTCTCCTCCTGTCACCACTTACACTCTCCTCCTGCCACCACTTATACTCTCCTCCTGCCACCTGCCACCACTTACTCTCCTCCTGCCACCTGCCACCACTTACACTCTCCCCCTGCCACCACTTACTCTCCTCCTGCCACCACTTATACTCTCCTCCTGCCACCTGCCACCACTTACTCTCCTCCTGCCACCTGCCACCACTTACACTCTCCCCCAGCCACCACTTACTCTCCTCCTGCCACCTGCCACCACTTACACTCTCCTCCTGCCACCACTTACACTCTCCTCCTGCCACCACTTACTCTCCTTTTGCCACCACTTATACTCATCCTGCCATCACTTACAGGTGCGCCGACGAGTATTCTAAACTTGCCTAAAACTTGTCTTGGAAAATCTGGGGCTATCACCAACAAGATCCAGGTACATGCTGGGTACATGCTGCAACATTTCAGTGACATTTCTGAGAGACTAATGGCCCATCGGATTAACACAGCAGGGGTCCCTGGCAGTCTCATTCAGTTTGTTAATCCGATGGGCCATTAGTCTGTCTGCATATATTTCACTGAAATGTTGCAGCATGTACCCAGCATGTACCTGGGTCTTCTTGGCGATTGCCCCAGATTTGTTCTAGAATACTTGTCGGCCCTACAGTACACTCTCCTCTTGCCACCACTTACAATCTCCTCCTGCCACCACTTATACTCTCCTCCTGCCATCTGCCACCACTTACACTCTCCTCTTGCCACCACTTACAATCTCCTCCTGCCACCACTTATACTCTCCTCCTGCCATCTGCCACCACTTACACTCTTCCCCTGCCATCACTTACACTCCCCCCCTGCCATCAATTACACTCTCCTCCTGCCACCACTTACACTCTCCTCCTGCCATCACTTACAATCTCCTCCTGCCACCACTTATATTCTCCTCCTGCCACCACTTGCTTGCAACCATCACTAGTAGTCACATTTAGGAAATGTGTTTTCGAAATATCAGCTGATTATTGTTAATGAATCTTTTAAAAAATGTTGAAAGAGTTGTAAGACCTACAATATACTGTAACATGTATTTCAGTTACCTCTCTTTGAAGACCTTTCTCAGTCCAGTTAGTTAACTCTTTCTTCAGTTCCTTCTCATATTTTCTTGCATCACATTTTGTAATGATTATTTTGTCCTTAAAATGTATGTATTCCTCAGGATCCAATTCCTTGTAAAATTACAGATTTGAAAGATTGTGTTATAGCCCAAGTGCTGCATAAAATTCTGCATTATTTGACAAGGTTCTGTTATGAGCTGCTGAGTTGACAATTACTGCATCCATAGAAAATTAGGCAACTTCACCTGTCTGAACATGTTGCCATCACTGCAGAAATTATATCTATAGATATATACAGTAATCAAAAACAAATAGATGATACCGTTCTGTAGCTAACGAAATGCTTTTATTTGTGTGAGCTTTAGAGATACACTGATCTCTTCTTCCGGCGGTGTTACAATGGATAAAGCAAGACACGGATTTACTTAAAAACAGTGCATCCCGGAGTGTATCTGTGACTGAAGCCTATACCTTCCCCCTGTGCAGTATGCGATTTATGACTTAAGGTGTTAAATGGTCTCTGAATGTTATTGATGTAAGTGAGTGTGTGTGTGTGTGTGCATGTGTGTATGCTGACGAGGATGCCCCTCATGATCGCAGAGGTAAGT
Source organism: Ascaphus truei (assembly GCF_040206685.1). Taxonomy (NCBI): domain Eukaryota; kingdom Metazoa; phylum Chordata; class Amphibia; order Anura; family Ascaphidae; genus Ascaphus; species Ascaphus truei. The sequence goes on along the minus strand of NC_134483.1, from coordinate 389,956,074 downwards.
AGAAAGTTTTATTTACTTTATTTATGTTGGCTAATGTTTGATTTTAATCAATCAGTGAAGATTCGGTTCGGGGGTTCAGTAAATGGCTGTCAGCGCAGCAGAAGAGTACCGAACATACAAAGTTCTGTGGGGAAGATCTTGTGACCAGACAGTCACTAGATACAATTGTTGCACTGCTAAAGAGAGGGCAGGACTCAAAAAGGGGTGTGCCAGATCCTGTTTCAGAAGAGGAAGGGAATGTGACTTTGTAAATGGTTGCTATAGAAACAAAAATGCTTGGTACATTATAATACATTAAAAATATCAATCACAGTGTTTTTTTTTTTAATACTACAAGTTTTTTTTTATATATTACAGAGCTGATATATATATATATATATATATATATATATATATATATATATATATATATATATATATATATATATATATATATATATATATTCATGTAGAGGTATCAGTACCGTGTTAGCCGAGCTTCAATAATCAAAAAATAAATAGATGATACCGTTCTGTGGCTAACGAAATGCTTTTATTTGTGTGAGCTTTCGAGATACACTGATCTCTTCTTCCGGCGATATTGCTCGCACAAATAAAAGCATTTCGTTAGCCACAGAACGATATCATCTATTTATTTTTTGATTATATATATATATATATATATATATATATATATGTAATCACCACGACTATTAAGGTTATGGTGGGTAAAAAAAGTGACTAAAACCCTCCACAGTAAAGCAAATGTCAGCAAGCCAACCTCACACTGATGATACCCATCAAGGTTGAAACATGTCTGTGAGTGGGTTAACTGACTTTGCATCTCCCAAGTCCTTGCTTAAAAGCTGTGTTTAAAGCAGCATGCATTGACTAAGAGTTGCTGATGTAATGTGAGCATGAGATAAAAAATGGCACTGTGTGCTCATTTGCATGTCATTTCCCAGAATCCTTTGCTGCAGTGGAAGTGCTGTTTGCTGGGTGATAATGGTGAAAGACAGGGTTGCAGACCTGTCTAAGACATGCAAATGAATATACAGGAATATTTACAGTTGCTTTATATATATGTGTATATATATATATATATATATATATATATATATATATATATATACATCAGCTCTGTACTATAAGAAAATACTTGTAGTATTAAAAAAAAACACTGTGATTGATATTTTTAATGTATTATAATGCACCAAGCATTTTATATATAACACATGTAGGATATTGCTTGACCTGCAGCTTTAATAATAATAAACTAATATTCTAGATTGGCACAAGGTATGCCGGGTTCAAGATAGATAGATAGATAGATAGATAGATAGATAGATAGATAGATAGATAGATAGATACACACACTCAGGCAGTAAAGGCCTGAAACCTATGACATTGCCTTTGCTGGTTCAAGTTCAAATGTCAGCCCCTTGTGACCTTGGGGAATTTATTCTATCGCCATTCGCCTCCCTGTGCCACCATAATTAGATTGTAAATTCTACAGAGAGTGAATTTTTTGTTATTGGTAGAAAAAAATCATACAAGAGATACATTTAGACTATTACATTAATAATCTGCATAAAAAGGGCAATACTGGTCACTAATGCCTTGGCTGGACTAATGGCCCACTGCTTGGCAATGGCCCTTCAACTCCTGCAGGCAGGGCATTATTGACCAATAATATTTGCAGTAATTAGGTAGACAGTGCGGAGAAAAGTTAAAAGTGCCTGGAAAAAGTAATGAAAGTAATTTGATTAGGGAGTCCCTGTGCAACATACCTAAAACAGCTGATCTTGCATCTACTGGGGCAATCTCACCTTGAGGTGGTGAGATCAAATTTGTGAGTATTTCTGCCCGGTTTTGCATTTTTGCCTTAATGGAGGAACTAGATTACCAGCGACTTGACAATATTTCTGAGATGAAGACATTTTGGCCATATTGCACGGATTTGCAAACCCCAAATGAAATTGCATCAAAAAAAGCCTTTCTCGCACGGAATAGACATGCGAGAAGGGCTTTTAGGATATGGCAACCTCCATATCAGAGTGAAAAGGCCTCTTTCTGCACTGATACTGTATGCAGTTCTCAGCTTCTAGACTAGGTCACCATAAATGTTGTCTAGTGTTTAAGATGTTATGTTAAATACACAATGCAAGTTGTTTTCTATGAATCAGTACACTTCTATTCTTACCGTACCTTTATTTTTGACCATTCCGGCCATGCTCTCACCATTGCATCATACAGTTGTATACTTTCCCGTGAAGAGAATGTAAGGTCAGACGGAATTCCATATTTCGCAATCTAGGTTACATTGAGAACAGTTGTCAAGAAAATTAATGTTTCTTGAAAGTAGTATTTGAAGTATAAAAATAATTGTAATTAGAAACAAGTTTTTGAACCTGTTTTTAACATACTCTCAGTATATGCAGTAAATACCCCTTTGAAAGTGTCTCAGTCACAGTTGAACATTCCACACATTTTCAGCCTGTGCTCGTTGAAAATATGGAGCACAACTAATAGAACTAATGCCTTAATAACCAACATTAAAAATACATTGGGAATAATTTTTTAAGGACTGTAGTAGAGTTTCAAACATTTATCAGTGACATAAAAATGTTGCAAATGTGCATTATAGTTACGTATAACCAATCAGAAATAACTAGAAAGTTTGTTTGGGGACCTTCTAAAGAAGTATAGAGCATACTATATTGCATTACAGGTATGAAGAAATACTTTGTTAACATACAGTAGAGGCTGGCCGGGTTACATTCAGGGTATGTGCTGGGTATGTTCTGGCCTAGTTTGAGGCACGTTTAAGGCATTTCTGCATTGACTAACGACCCATAGGATTAACACAGCAGGGATCCCTGGCAGTCCAATTCAGTTTGAATGGGACTGCCAGGGACCCAGGCTGTTAATCTGATAGGCCTTAATCAATGCAGAAATGCTGGGGCTAGTTTAAGGAAAGTTTAAGGCATGTATTCAGAATGTACCTGGGTGTACCTGGGTCTTTTGGGGAATTGCCACTGGTTTTTGTTAGAATAATCGCTGCCTCTACTGTATTCTCATGTACAATCCAGGTTTTCAACGTTTGCATAACGTGAAAGAACTTTTCTGATTGGAGCACCAACGGCATTACTTTATACTTACGTGATCTACTGTTAATGCAGCACATGGGTGATAGTGTTCAAAACTAATGCTGGAATCCTGTGCAGAACATACATACTTTTCCAGATCATTGTATCTCTCCTCATACAACACTACAAAGGAGAAACATGCACTTTTCATTAAATGTATTGGACATAATATTGCTTAGATTTGGAAATTGATTTATAAATATTGTACTTTACCCAGACGAACTCTGTAAGATTTCTTCTCTGTTTTTGCTGCTTTATGCTGTCTTCCTTTTTTGGGAACATTGGAAGAATTACTGCTTTCTGTTATTTCATCACTGTCCTGCCAGTTTTGCTTTACTGATTGCAGCCACCTTATAAATGAAACGAATATATATTTTATGTTTAACACCCCTATCCCCTTTAAGGGTGATTTGCAGGTACACAGGTGTTAATGGTGCTGTGGTGCTCACCTGTTGGTTCTCAGAAGGACTGAGTCTCCGCAATGGTGAGGGGAGTAAGACAACAGGACAGGTTTTCAGGATGGTGCAGTGCCTCCATCCTGCAGGGCTCTGCCAGGGCAGGGATTCTTCCCCACAGGAACAGTTCAGAACAAAGATAGACCAAGCAAAGGAACAGTACAACCTATTTATTGGTGGACCAGCTTATACAATCAGCCTTCTCTGGCAAAAGAGGAGCATTCTCATAGTTCTCCAAAGAGCATACCACTCGTAGCTTGCATCTCTTACTATGCTCGCAGACTAGGCCCTCAAAACTTGAGGCCCCTGGGGTAGTCTTATCCCCTCCCCCCTTTTGGGGTGAGGTGGAACTATGCCTATTCCCTAAGGAGCAGGCTACACTGGGGAACTCCCAACTCACTAAATTTGAAAGGGAGCCATCTTTTATACCAGGGCAGGGTCCCACTCCTAAGCTCCAGTAACTGGGCAGCACTACTGAAGTGAGCCCACCCCCTGGTAATGTTCCAATGGTTTCCAGACTGGCACCTGGAAACCGCAACAAAATAACTTCCCAATGGGGAGACTCACATGCTGGCCCATGTGAGAGGAATATAACCCTAACACTGCCTGCTCCTTACAAGGACTTATAATGTTAGGGCCAGGAATATATAGCCAGGGGAAGATAGCTACACACTCCCCCTGGTGAAACTCCTCATCGTTCCCGTATGAGGTAAATAAATTTGTATACCACCATCAAATTTATAACATAACAGTGCATAACCCATAGCAACATTATTTAACAGGCCACTCCTAAACAAGAGAACCCATAACCATCACAGCACAGCTCCTGCTCTGTAAATCAGTATTTCTATCACCATTAAAGCACAGCCCCTGCTCTGTAAATCAGTATTTAGTAATAGTTGGCCGGATCGGGTTTGCGGCTCAATTTGCCATTCCTATCCGACAGAATAGCACCTCTTCTGCCCCTTTTCACTAATATATTCAACTTTATCCATTTACACTGTAGACATTTCTGCCCACGTGCCATACTCTTATTAGGTACCCTACCCTATCATCAGTGTAGTGAGTCTGATTGATACAGTGGGAAGACATATAGTCCAATACAGCATATCTGACCCATTCCTCCCTGTGCTCCTCCACCTCTCTCATAAGGGGTTCGGGCAGATATAGAAAATCACATGGCTATGATTATCCCTAACGTTGGATTATTACCTGGTCAGCTCGGCTATTTTTGATTACATTTTGACCGCAAGCTTGTCTTGGCAGTACCCAGAACAACGGATCTTCCGGTATAGCGGCATAATTGACTACCTCCAAGCTTGAAGGACAGCCTAGCCCCATCGCAATATCCCTGCTGCGATTTCGCATCATTTCAGCAGTTTGTTCCGGTGTAGACTCACCCTCTTTCCACCACTGATCTATCTCATCCCCTTGGATTAGCACGAACCTGGTTCGATTCATGTGCGGGATGTATCCCTGGAACATAGGATCCCACCAATGTATTACTTTTCCCACATCTTTTGCATCACATCAGCAGTACATTTGGGAATTACAAGCCCTATAGGAGATGCTAGGCCTACAGACCCCACCTACTACAGGTGAAACAGAGCTAGAAACATTGCTAGGTTGCTAGATACATAGGTATCACAATAGCAGATTTATCAGGGCTAGAACGCTGTGATGTTCGAAACGCGTTGGATGGGTCTTTTGTCACATTAAAGTGCCCTTTTAATCATTTTTTTCTTTTGGGTCCTTCCTGCTCCGTTTGTGCTGGTGCGCTTTTGGTCTCCTTTATCCCTAGAAGAACCCGGCACTGAATTGTCCCGCTCTGGTAGAGAACCTATTAGTTCAGTCTCTGGGGCAATTAAAGTGTCTTGGGCATGTCCCACCTTTGAAACTGGCCCTTAAGTATAACCCGGTTTCCCGGTTATCTTCTGCCGACCTCAGCCGATCACCACCAGCATCTTGTCAATATCGTTTTTGCTGAGCACATGAAGTTCAGGAACCACAGCCTCTGCAATTGTGTCCGCAAATTCAATTTCTTGGGCCCTCTCACACTCCCAACACCACAGCAGAAATGGGCCAACAGCAATTTCGCTCACCGGAACTGACATATCGATCTCCGGATCCACCCTGGCGGGTGTATCACATTTGGCTTCCACCGACAGCAATGGAAGAGTCGTCGTAGCAGAATCATAAGAAGTACCGGCCAGTACACTTGTAGTTGATGCACCTTTGACGATTGCGGTCAGCACTGAATCAGGTAACGTGGTCAACAGGTTACAACAAGAGGCAAAACACAGCTGGGGAGGAAGGTAGACTCCTTCCCTGGCTCTCCTCTTGAGCGGAACAGGCCAGCAAGGTTGAGGAAGATGGAACTCGCATCGACTTCTCCACATAGCGGACGATACCCCGGGAGTAGCGGGCATGTGCCTGCACCATCATGGAGGAAGAAAAGACTCCTTCATCCCTGGCCATCTCAGAGACACGTAAGTCCCACTTAAATTCACAGTGCGGAGACGACTCTCTTGTCTGGCATCAGTTCCCAAAGACTCCGCTCCTGAGTCGGAACTTATATAGTAGTGCTCCACACAGTAAGTTATGGCTGGAGTACCAGGAACGGGGTGGAACAGTCCATATATCAAGTCTATATATTCTTTCCCTGCATCTGAAGGTAGACCCTCTACAAACAATTGTAGCTGTCGTATCATCTTAATTACATTCTGCTCCGTTCCTGGATAGGGCGTAGTACCGGCCTGCCCCAGCAGTTGGAGGTAAGGCACATCAAACTGCTTGCAGCGGGATGTAACCTCCATTAATCTGGAGCAGTAGGAGTCCTCCTGGTAGCTCGAGTCTTTGTGCTGTCTGCTCAGCCATGATATCATGTAATGTGACAGGGAACAAGTCAGACAGCTCTGACCTGCTCTGTCACCACGTGCGTTTCTTGGGTGTGATAGCTGCATTCCGGCTACACCCCATGTAGTGGCAATTAAGTCAGCGTCTCCTCCCCCTGGTGGATCCAGGAGTCCCAGACACTGCAAAAAGGGCGCGGCTATGGCCACGAGTGTTTTGCCAAACAGTGTCTTGCATCTTGCAATTGCTGTTTGCGGTTCTCCTAATCCTGGCGGGAACCACTTACAGCCATCATCATCCTCATCAGGGACCCTGAATTCATATTTGTGCATGGCAGAAGTTCCATTTTGGGTTTGCTATCATTTCAAGCCTCCACTCCTTTGGCATTCTCTGCGTGCACTGTCGATAAATGTAGAATACACGCAGGTAATTCCATCTTGGTTGTGCTATCATTTCAAGCCTCTACACCTTTGGCATATTACCACATGCACTCGGCTGATACAATGTTTTTCATGCACATCTCAGCCCTGGAACAGATAACGTGGCTCTGAAACAGTGGTTTTCTGGCACCTCTCAGTACAGCATCATAAACTCATTTGCACAGGTACTCCCAGTCTTTTAAACGGCTTTGAAACAGTGAGTGCCCCCAATCACTTCCCAGCTATAGCCGCGGAGAGTTTGCACTCATGAGCTAGATACTACCCTTGCACCACTTCAGGGAGCATCTCTGCTTGCAAACAGTTGGGAATATAGAGGCTTGGATACAGTGACTGGCCCTTCACTTCTCCACTTAGCAAATATCCCATTCTTCATTTCTTTAATGCCAATCCCTTATTGACCATCTCAGCAGTGCCTCCAAATGTAACACCCCTATCCCCCCCCCTCCCCCTAAGGGAGATTTGCAGGTACATAGGTGTTAATGGTGCTGTGGTGCTCACCTGTTTGTTCTCAGGAGGACTGAGTTTCTGAGATGGTGTTTGGAGTAAGACAGTAAGGACAGGTTTTCAGGATGGTCCAACGGCTTCTTCCTTCAGGGCTCTGCCAGGGGCAGGGATTCAACAGCACAACCTCTTTATTGGTGGACCAGTTCAAACAATCAGCTTTCTCTTGCAAGAGAGGAGCATTCTCATAGTTCTTCAAATGTGATACCACTCGCAGCTTTCATCTCTTTATATGGTCAGAGCTCCGCTCGCAGGACCATTTTCCTTGACTAGGCCCCCGGGAGCTTGAGGCCCCTGGGCTAGTCTTAACCCCCTTCCCCCTGATGGGGTGAGGTGGAACCATGCCTACTCCCTAAAGAGCAGGCTACACTGGGGAACTCCCAACTCACTATAATTGGAAGGGTGCCATATTTTATACCAGGGCAGGGTCCCACTCCTAAGTTTCAGTAACTGGGCAGCACTTCTAAAGTGAGCCCACCCCCCCTGGCACATGCTCCAATGGTTTCCAGACTGGCACCTGGAAACCGCAACAAAATAACTTCCCAATGGGGAGACTCACATGCTGGCCCATGTGATAGGAATTTAACCCTAACACTGCCTGCTCCTTACCAGGACTTATAGTGTTAGGGCCAGGAATATATAGTCTGGGGCACATGGCTACACAAGCAAGCAATATTAAAAAACAACTGCACATGTTATGGACTGCACATAATATAAAAATGTACAATACAGACAATGACCCTTAAGGGCCTATTCTATAAGCCTTGATAACCCACTTATCGAGGCCTTTCAGCCAAAATACCTACTGCTATTTAGTAAGCCTCGATAAGTGGGCAATAAAGGCATGAATAGCCAATTTTTTCTGTCGTTCAAAACACAGCGCCGTGTGAGTGGCGATAAGCCACTTATCGGCAGGTTCTGAAAGTCGTGCAATTCTAGTAGCCTCAATAAGTTTATCAAAGCTAATCGCGGCTCTAGAATGGCAAGATTCTCCCAAAATCATCACGCCAGGAAAAGCTGGGGAGACCCTGCTGAGAAAGCGGCGAGAGAGGACAGAAAAAAATGCATTTTCCTGCCTTGGATTGATGCAGGAGTCTCCGGGGCAGATACCCATTAATATCAGCATCGGGACCCCACGGCATGAATCCCATGCAATAAAAATGCATTTACAGGCAACTTCACTACTTTAGCGGCTAACTGCTAAGGCAATGAAGGCGTTAACTACAGGTGCCATGTTTATTGTGGGGGTGGGTGAAGGTAGTATTTAGCCCTTTGTGGGTGTTTCGGTCTAGCAGGGAGATTGTTGGTGGAGTTAACCCCTTCATTACCTTTGCGGTTAATACCACTAAGGTAAAGAAGGGGTTAACCCCTCCCGCTACAAACCCGGTAGGTATAAACACCCACCAATGGCCATTAGTGGGTGTTTATACCTACTGGGTGGGTAGCAGGAGGGGTTAAACCCTTCTTTACCTTAGTAAATAAGAATAATAGTGCATTTGCCCATTATAAAATCAAACATTAGCCAGCTAGCATAAATAAAGTAAATAAAACTTTCTGCTTACCCCTGCCATCATGAAGGGCATCCTTGTCAGCATAGTCCAGGTCTATGTTCTCTGTTGCCAGTAAGAGTACATGAAAAAATACCATCTAATGGCCCCTAACCCCTTAATCACCTTTGCAGTTTATAACCACTATAATAATTAAGGGGTTAACCCCCATCCCCCGCTACTCACGGGAGGCCTAACCACCCACCCCGGTCCCACTAAATCCACCTTCTACCCATTGCTTGGCATAGTGGTACATCATACCCATATAATATGGGCATGTTTAGTTTGCAGTAGTGGTGAGCTTGGGAAGATGTGGCCAAGGTGTCAGCTAGCCGTCGCAGTACTTTGGTTAGTATGGGTTCTGTTATGGGTCTACCCTGGGATTCGAAACTACCTCTTCCCTGGTTAGGGCTATTCGTTGGTGACCGGGGACCATCCCCCTGGTATTCCCATCTGCACACCCACAACTAACCTCCTCCTTCTTGATCTCGGCCTCTGGATATACCAGGGGGCACCCCCCATCCAGGGCTCTGAGGAGGTTCACGTCCTTGGGCCCTTTCTTTTCATCCAGGTCACTACTGCTGGCCATTAGCATGGTATCCCAGGCGTTATTGGTATCTGATGTTCGGCCCAATTCCCAGACTTTAGTTAATCCGGGAGATTGCATTAAGGCCATGCATATCATAAAAAAATAATCAATTTTGGCACGTGGCCAACGGCTACCACACAGCTGGGGGGTACCGTGCCTGTCAAGGCCCACTGCTGGACCTCCTGCCTTGATAGTAGCAACATTTTATATTGCAAAATTTTTATTTTATAGTATACTTTTTTTCCCCAGGTCTGAATCTCAGTACGAAATGTAACACCCTTTCCCTACCCCCGAGGGAAATGGCAGATAATGTGTAACGGTACTAACCAGTTAGGCTTACAGAAGGCCTGAGCCTCCGCTCCTGGGGATCCTGGGGTGGCTGGTGCAGCGCCACCACCTGTGAGGATCCCAGCATTGGTGGGATAGCCCCTCATGGGAACAGGTATACCTATATGGTATACCTCAAATAACCACAATCCAAACATTGTATATGCAACACTATTTACTATCGTCCCATAGCCTTCTCCGCATTACAGTATAAACACACACAATAATAACCAGCAGGTAACAATAACAGTAATTGTCCCCCACAGTACTGAGGTTGCCCTGGGCACCAAGAACCCGGTGTCCGGCAGAAAAATCCCCACCCAAGGATATATGTGAGGGCAGCGCTACCCTCCCGCATGTAGTGTTGGTGAACGTGGGTACCTTCCTGGGTACTCGGGTACACCAGGGTATTTCTTTAGACAGGCCGCATCCATGATCCCACAATCCAGGGCCTCTGACACAATCCCCTCTCGCCTTACTCCCAGTAGCACCGCACAGCCTTTCCACCAGGCCTGGGGAATCCTCTGCTGCGGTTCTGTCTACTTTGCTGGTTCTTACACATACACTATCCCATACTACTGGGTAGCCCTACAATGCTCCACTACGGTGTAGGGGAAACTAGCTGGGGTCTAAGGGGAATGGGTCTGGCCTAGTCCAGGGGATACTACTCTCCTTTTGCCGCCTCCATCAGGACTGAGCACGCCGCCTCCTGTCCGTGGAGGAAATCCTGAACAGCCAGGAACTCCTCTTCCTTAGGCACCAAACCCAAGATGGCCATTACCTTACACACAGTCCATATGTATGTGGCTTCATCAACCACAACATCGCTGACGCAACTCACACAAACCCTCCCGAGTGACAGGATCACTGCCAGGGAGGAGGCAAGGGAGGGTACCCTGCTACACATGTAATTGTCCTTTTTCAGGTATTTTCCTTGTAATTATTTATTTTTATGTTTTTGATTGCCCATTGGCTGATACTGTATTAATCTGTGCTCTTTTAGGGTACCGATAAATACAGTGACAGCCAATGCGTTTTTTGGCAAATGCTTATTTTCAATTGATTGTAATGTAGCCTGGAGCTCCTGCAGCTCCTTGAGACCCCCCTCCCTTGGAGCAGTGCGGTTGCGGATGCCGTCGGAGCCAGCGCCGGGCCCGACGGCTACTTCCAAGGGTGGGGGCCGGAGCGGGGAGTCGCGCGCTGTTCCCTGATGCGGCCGGTTGCCGGGGACGCGAGCGGCCCGTTGTTAGGGCCGCGATCGCGTTGCCGAGGTCCCGGCGGCTCGGGGTACAGAGCGCCGCCATTGCGAAACCGCTCGCGCATGTGCAGGGATAGTGAGGCGCCCGGAGAGCCCCAGAGTGATCGCGCATGCGCAGAAAGAACCCCAGAGCCCTTAGGAAGTCGCGCGAGGGCAGGGACTGTTCAGGAGAGGTTGCGGCGGCCATTAGGGGTTCGCGCAGGCGCAGGAAAGGCGCGCACGCGGCCCCAATGTATTTGCAGCCTCCACGGGACTACAACTCCCATGAGGCTTAGGGCCAAGCACACCAGGTGCCTCCGTGTGGCCAATGAGGGCCAAGGATCTCTAGAGGGAGAGTGGATACATTGTTTGGGCTTGCAGCACGCTAGTTAGCTGGAGCTGGGGAGCTGTGAGGGAAGGAAGGGTGCAGAGAGCATGTGCAGCTTCTGCATCGAGTAAGGTCCCCCACATCCCAAGTAAGGCCCCAACTCCAACCAGGTTAGTGGGTAAGTGCTGAGGGACGGCCCAAGATAGGGACGCTGCCCTTAGTGCGTGTGTATGTGCTGTCTTGTCAGGATCATGGCTGGCAGTGCTGTGAGGCCTGACAAGAAGGCATAGTGCTAGTGTGCAGCAAGTTGCTGTACGCGTTCCGAAGTTTGCAGTGCGTAGCTGCTAGTGTTAGTGTTAGTGAGAGTTAGGGAAGGGGGGCAGGTTATTACCCCTGTAGGCCCCTAGGAGTTTTCCCCAAAATCATTACAGGTTGCTGTGCTGTAGGGACGGCCTATAGTATAGTGCATGTCACTTAGTGCTGTAGGGACAGGTCCTATGTTAGGGATCCTGTCACAGTAGGGTAGCTTAGATAGGGACACAGCGGACGCTGCGGTTCCTGCTGAGAGGTTCGGATCCAAGTTGGGGTCCGCAGAGACTGTTTCCAGGTCCGGATCGCCCCTGGCGGTCTGCGTGTAAGGAGTCCGGTGTAGGATCAGACGGAACCATCACACTACGGATCCTTTGTGAAGCCAGTTGGAGATCCGAGCACGGGAGTGCTCGGCAGGTACTATCTAATACACAAGTGCACCAACAGGCCCTTAGTATAAATAGTGACTGCGCAGTCACCCACGTTCTCTCCTAGAGTGTGGGACATTAGGTGGGGATTCTCGGGACACTGGGTGGGATCACCTGGTGTTGGGGAAGCGTCTTGCGCGACGCAGTAAGTGTCTCATCTAGAGAGGGACACAGGTTATTATGATATTGCCGTGATCTGTTGTCTTGCATGTTCAGTAAAGTCACTAGTTAATATATATATCTGTGTGACTATTTATTATTGTGATTGTCCTGCGAGGAACCACTCCCCCTCCGGTGGGAGCCATCGCAGGTGGAGGCGCTGCATCGTTGTAAGTGAGTACCCCTAGTATAAATGCCCCAGGTTCCCCGTGGCGGAAGCTCAGCCCTCCTGTGAGCCAACAGGTATAGCACCACACTGAGAAGTAGTCAGATACACCTACCCACCCCAATCTCACTTAAGGGGGTAAAGGGGGCTACAGTAATTTTTTCTATTTCTTTTTATTGTTTGGATTCAATTGTTTGGAATTTGGATGGCTTGTTTTTAGTACATTTTAGGATTGGTTAGCATTTTAAATTAATTACAGGTAAACCCCGTTATAACGCGCCTCGCTATACTGCGATTCGGTTATAACGCGGTTTTCCCGTGGCTCCCGTTTAAAAAAAAAAAAAAATAGGGACTGAGAATTGTAGAATGCTTGCGACCCCCTGCCGCCAATATAGTCAGATTGTACCATGAACAGTATGTGGATGCTGACGCCCGCGACCTGGTTACGGCCTTAAGTACAGCCTATGGCACTGAGGATGATGACGGTGAGTTATTGGCCAAATTCCATGAACTTAAACAAAATGACGGGGCAGATATATCCGTGTTTCTTTGACGCTTACAACTAAACCTATGGACGCTCATATCCAAGAAGGCTATTAAATAAGCAAAGGTAGACAGCTACCACCTTAAACAGTTGCTGCAGGGATCCTTGCCAACACATCCCATTGCATTATGCTCAGATTTACTCTGTCCACAGAGAACCCCCCTAGGTTCGATGAAATAATGAACTGAGTGCAAGATCAGGAGTTATCCCTGGGTCCCATATGCCTAAGAAGAACAATGATGCCAATCACACAGAGGATGCCAATATAATTTAAATAAGGCACAAACTTATATACGTGCTTAATTCGTGACAATCCAAAAGTGTATATACGTGCATATACAAACATATATGAAATTACATATAGTGTAGTGCAAAACAATATACACATATCAGGTGCAGCCAAACACTATCAGTGTCCAAACTGCATTGAAAACCAGTGAAATAGAAGAAAAGTGTATACAGTATGGCGCAAACTGATAATAAGTACAGTGAATAACCCTAAAGTGGCATATTCCCAGAAGAAGCCGACAGACTGGCGAAATGCATTGGGCTTTTTGGACCAAGGCCACCGTACCAACTGACCGGAGTTCCAGCTTGCTGACGTCAGAGGCCCCAATCGATCTGCCGGTGAGAGCACCAGACACAGGCTATTAGACGTGGAAGACGGGTCAGAAGAACAGCTACCTATGCCGGGAAAGTGTTGAGTGCGCCCCAAGTCACTCCTTGATTACTTGCATATAGGTTATTTTGAGTTTGAAATTTCCCTTTAGTGTTGTTTGTCCTAGGAGTAAATACGTTAATGCACCATCCATTCTGCATTTGTGTTTCTTCCCTACATATTTACTACGGAGAGTTAAAGCAAGATGCCTGATTCAACGGAGTACTGTGACTTTTGAATAAGTGCTGGTATCCATATTACCTCTATACACTTTGTGGTTATTCACTTTATTCACTGTATTTATTATCAGATTGCGCCATATACACTTTTCTTCTATTACACAGAGGATGCCGGCAGCTCCATCCGGGAACCCCGGTGAGGACTGAGCCTGCTGAGGTAACGACCCCGGAACCTTCGTGGTCAACTCCCCGACCACTGTCGTGGTTGGCCCCATTCTTCCATGGGGGACCTATACGCACTCCCCGCAGTTATTAATGTGGGGAAGAAGGTCACATGAGGAGGGACTGCCCTAAGAAGATAACCACCAAGGTCTCAGTGCTAAATGTTGTGACTCACCCCAAAGCAAAGTCGCCCCGTGGCGGGAAAAGCCGATATCTACTAGCCCCAGGAAAGAGTCCCGAAACGATCTCTTGAGTCGAATAGGCCCCACCTCGTTGGTCTGAGTTCTGAATGGAGGGATCTAAGTAACCATTCTCAGGTAACCATTGTCTACAGGTCCTTCTATGATGACCATCTGCAGCATCTGCCATTGGAATCAGCCGAGATCATGACTCTGTGGGGGCTCAGCAGCCAGGATTACCCAATAAAGAAAAAGAAAAGATGCGTGCGCCTAATAATTGGACCGTGAACTACTTAGCTGACTAATGATAATATGGTTAATAAATAAAACCTTGATATATGTAAACACATTAAATAACACAATTAAAAGTGATGTGACATGAACCATTGAGGAACGTCAAGGGTCTGGCTCTAAATATAATACAAATAGATTGTACAAAACGGTATGTAATGCCAGAAACCCGATTATGTTTGCAGCTTCCAATGCAAGGGACCCTAGTCCTTGATAAACTATAAAGAGAAAAGAAAAAATAGGAATCGCAGAAACACGGGAAACAGGCAAACATGCCACTTTATAGGAATAAAAAACACAAATGGTAAATAAACAACCAATATAATAAAAGTCACTGCAAAATAATGTCCATGTGATTAAAACACACTGGTACTGCTGCGGCCAAGTTTATTCGAGCATTTGCCCGTTCTTGGCCGCAGCAGTAGCCTGGCGCGCGCCCGAGAGTGACGGGCGCGCGCCGAAGCAGCGGAAGAGCGCCCTCCGATCGGGGCGCTCTCCCTACCGCTGCCGGGTCCGCCGGGTCCCCCGGAACCCCCTGCCGCTGTCCCGCGATCGGGGGACACCAGGGCTCCCTCGGGGAGCCCCTGGACGCGCGTGCAGGGGGCGCACGCTCCCAAAGACGCGTGACCGCGCGTCTATGACGCGCGGCACGCCGAGGGGCGGCCACTAGCAAGCCGGGAAATCTCCCGGCTTGCGGTACCGGCCACACTTTAATAAAGTGTGTCGGTAGTGTATGGAGCAATCCAGGCCCGTTGCTGCAAACGGAGAATCAAGCAAATAAGGACAAACTGGTATAAATGCAAAATTCCAGAATCTGGTTGGGAGCCCCAGCTAATATATCGTCCATAGGTTGTGCAAACAGTTAATGAGGAAGGAGTGATTAACGGCCGCCAGCGAGCCACTGTGAAATCAGCTCACCCAAACTTCAGATGATGATGTAGGGACGGCACTTAAATTTCTCCTTGCAGATTCCTCTAACCGCACGATCCTCCAGGGCTCGGATGACAGAGACCAGTGGTCTTCAGCCTAACGGGTTTCCGGGTATGGCGTCATGGCCGGACGTGACGCACCAACCCTTCCCGGCTACAGCAGAGACCGCTCGATCCACCTCCACAACCCAAGTTGCGAGCAAGCACACCAACGATAGAGGTGACGTCACTTTCTCCAGGCACGCCACAGCAACAACAGCGCTGTGATCGATCACCGGACAGCAGGACAATAAACAAAAAGAAGCACAGACCCCTGGCTCCTCCTCCTACGCGTTTCACCACTCACGTGGCTTCATCAGGGATACCATAGAGATGAATGCATACAGTATATATACACCTTGAAAGTAATTAGACTGATTGATTGTGGAAATATATTTAATTGTTAATCATCTCAATCACAGGGGTAAATGGACGCATAATCACACTATGGAGAATGGTTCATGTCACAAGAAACAAAGACAATTCGAAAAATCACAACAATTAAAACACTCAGTATAAAACAACAATGAATTCTTAATCAATTTCAATAAATACATAAAATATGTCTGAGTGATTATTAAAACAATCCACCTTAAATAGCAACATGCTAAAACACACAATAATTTCACAATCAATTGATAAGTACATTAAATATATCAGAAAAAAAGCTAAAACAATCCACCATGGGTACAAACACAGTTAAATATATTATGTAAAAGATCACCCATTTTGTTATTGAAATGCTAAAAGATCAAGGTCCTCATTTAGACCTCTTGGGCACAGTGTCTGTAATTTAAAAATCCAATATGTCTCTTGTTTTCTGAGTCTTAAAAGTCTATCTCCTCTCATGTTTGTTTTTTCAATATGTTCTATACCAATGATAGATAATCCCTCAGTGCACATATTGTGTTTTGCGAGAAAATGTCGTGAAACTCTATGGCCAACAAAACCTTTCAAAATATTTCTTCTATGTTCTGTAAATCTTTCTTTGAGGCTTCTTTTAGTTCTTCCTATGTAATAAAGGCCACAGGGACAAGTAAGTAGATAAATAATATATGTGGTCTTACAATTAATAAATTGGCCATGGAGTTTCACGACATTTTCTCGCAAAACACAATATGTGCACTGAGGGATTATCTATCATTGGTATAGAACATATTGAAAAAACAAACATGAGAGGAGATAGACTTTTAAGACTCAGAAAACAAGAGACATATTGGATTTTTAAATTACAGACACTGAGCCCAAGAGGTCTAAATGAGGACCTTGATCTTTTAGCATTTCAATAACAAAATGGGTGATCTTTTACATAATATATTTAACTGTGTTTGTACCCATGGTGGATTGTTTTAGGTTTTTTTCTGATACATTTAATGTACTTATCAATTGATTATGAAATTATTGTGTGTTTTAGCATGTTGCTATTTAAGGTGGATTGTTTTAATAATCACTCAGACATATTTTATGTATTTATTGAAATTTATTAAGAATTCATTGTTGTTTTAATTGTTGTGATTTTTCGAATTTTCTTTGTTTCTTGTGACATGAACCATTCTCCATAGTGTGATTATGCGTCCATTTACCCCTGTGATTGATTGTGTAAATATATTTAATTGTTAATCATCTCAATCAGTCTAATTACTTTCAAGGGGTATATATACTGTATGCATTCATCTCTATGGTATCCCTGATGAAGCCACGTGAGTGGTGAAACGCGTAGGAGGAGGAGCCAGGGGTCTGTGCTTCTTTTTGTTTATTGTCCTGCTGTCCGGTGATCGATCACAGCGCTGTTGTTGCTGTGGCGTGCCTGGAGAAAGTGACGTCACCTCTATCGTTGGTGTGCTTGCTCGCAACTTGGGTTGTGGAGGTTGATCGAGCGGTCTCTGCTGTAGCCGGGAAGGGTTGGTGCGTCACGTCCGGCCATGACGCCATACCCGGAAACCCGTTAGGCTGAAGACCACTGGTCTCTGTCATCCGAGCCCTGGAGGATCGTGCGGTTAGAGGAATCTGCAAGGAGAAATTTAAGTGCCGTCCCTACATCATCATCTGAAGTTTGGGTGAGCTGATTTCACAGTGGCTCGCTGGCGGCCGTTAATCACTCCTTCCTCATTAACTGTTTGCACAACCTATGGACGATATATTAGCTGGGGCTCCAAACCAGATTCTGGAATTTTGCATTTATACCAGTTTGTCCTTATTTGCTTGATTCTCCGTTTGCAGCAACGGGCCTGGATTGCTCCATACCAGTGTGTTTTAATCAAATGGACATTATTTTGCAGTGACTTTTATTATATTGGTTGTTTATTTACCATTTGTGTTTTTTATTCCTATAAAGTGGCATGTTTGCCTGTTTCCCGTATTTTTGCGCTTCCTATTTTTTTTCTCTCAGGATTACCCAATAGATGGGGTGATCTAACTGCGGGTGGACATATCTCACTCAATACTAACCTGACTCATCTTATGGAGGTGGAAGCAGTGGTGTGTCTCGAACCAAGGGAACACCCAAATTCACCCATTATATTGGGCACCAATGCCGACATAGTGCGATCCCTAGTCCGGCCGTTCCTCAAAGAAGTGGGAGAAATAGCCTTATCTTCTATGAAGATTCATCATGCTTTCATAGAGGAATGCCACCGGATTTCTGACCAAGAACAACACGGGCGATTCTTCAGTCGGGAAAAAAGAGTGACTGAGATTCTGTCAAGGGGACTAAGGCATATGCTAGCCGAAGCCAACTATATTAGCGATGATGGAAGTGACTGGTACATCACGCTGTAGTCGACGCCTGAAGAGGATCAGAAAGAGGCTGGAAGGTGGTGCCAGAGGTAAAGGAATGGAAGTCTACTTTCCCCTCCCGGTTTGCCGTATCCATACAGAACATCTCCCTACATCCTGTCCAGCTGGTCTACAATTAGGAGCTGCGAAAAAGATATCCTGTGACGGATGTGAAACCCTGGGTTCACTTGAATGCTGTATCAGTACCAGGAATTGACCCTGCGCTACAGTTTGACTTTGGAGACTCCCCCCTACTGGCCGAATGGAAGAAGCGTCTTCAGGCAAGGCTGAGTGAGAGGAAAGATGTCTTCTCAACCCGGGAGATGGATGTGAGCTGTACTAAAAATGCCCAACACTATCCGATACAGTGATACACCCGCTTCCGCGAACGGTCATGGAGAATAGCCCAGAGGGATATAGACGACATCCATAACATTCTGCAAAATATGAAGGGCACGGGTATTGTAGCCGAATATCTGAGTGCCTACACCTCACCCATCGTGGTGGTACAGAAGAATAATGGTTCCATATGGCTGTGTGTGAACTACCAAACCCTAAACCGCTGGACTATTTCCAATCAGTACACCTTACCTCGAATTGAAGAGATCCTAGGCGCATTGCCAGCAGTCAGTGGTTCAGCATGTTGGATCTGCTCTCCAGGGACTACAGGTTGCCATGAGCCTCGAAGATCAAGAAAAGACAATGTTCATCTGTACCTTCAAGTGACTGATGGAAAGGACCATTGTTGACCTGAACCTGGACATTGTTGACCAAAGAGTGTTTGGTCTACTTGGACGACATTAAAATGGGGTGCATGTATACGCTGTAGATAGTTTGTCAAACAGTTGATTCTGACAGTAGAGTTAAGGGAGGGAGATGATGCAGTTCCATAGGTCCAGCTTTATTTTATGTTTTATTAATAAAGATTAGACTGTGTTAACAAACATGTTATTATATTCTGCTGGGTGATTTAGAAAAATAATACTTACTCAGTAAGGTGTTCTGGGTTACTAATTGTTGCAGACAAAGCCAGAAATGGACATCGAATCATGACTAGAAGGTGTTCCCAAACTTCTGCCCCAATTTCTCCTCCCAGGCAATGGACCTAGCATTGTAAAAGCGTAAAATAAATTACATATTGCATGATGTAATGAAAAAACATCAGAAAGCCTGAGATAATAACCACCGATTACCTTAGCTTTGTCAGCCCAATACAGCAATAATTACGTACACATACTGTATGTATCTTTCAAGTTCCAAGACCCAACTCATTGAGACCTGATAGTTCTTAACCAGATTTTAATGTAATTATTATGATTTCAAGGAGATGAACTCACACTATAGTGCGATAGCCATTATTGCTCATAAAGTCCATCATTACCACAGATACCTGACACACATAGCTCAGTAGTGGATTGCAGGGTTCTGTGGCATAGAATGAGTAGAAGTTATTTACATGAAGTGATGGTGGTTGACATGCGATAATGACTGTTAAACTTTACTGAATATACCCTTTAAGTTTGCAAATATAAAAATTAGTAAAGTTCTCTTGCACTGAGTTAGAAACTGTAGGGCTGAAGATAACTAATCTGCAAGATGTACAAACCTGATTGAAGCTCTTGCTTTTGCACTTACAAAACAGATATTTAGCAAACTGTATACATTTAGCCTGGGGTGCGCAAAATGTCCCCGATGCGTCCCCCTGCATGCTCTCCCCCCACCCCCCTCCGTACCTTGTCTTCTGCGTCAAGATGCTGCGGGTCACATGACCCCGCTGCATCGTTTGATGCCTCATGACCGAAGACCAGGTAAGGGACATTGCAGAGGCCTCACGCGGTCCCCCAGCATTCATTTAAATGCCTTGGGGGAAGAGCGCGGGACCTCTGCAACCACCACGCCCCCCCTGAAAAATCTTGCGCCCCTCAGTTTGCGCACCCCTGCATTAAGCAATTGTTTTTAGATTACACTTTATTTAAATAAATTGATTAATTTTGTAGCACACGAGCATGGCTCAACCTCTCTAGGAACAATCTTGATATGTGCCCCCATTGAAAGAACCTGTTCTAGCATCTGTCAGAAAAAGAGCAACATCTAAGATAAATAAGACTGGCAGCAACATTTTAAATGGACAGGAATATGGATAGGTGAGAGAAATAAGGGCAAGATTACAGGACATTGCAATAGTCAAGATGTCAAATCATATTTCAGATGCTTCTGGAGAGGTAAAGTGGTAGTTTACCGCTACAGTTCAGAAGTGGTATAATTTGTTTAGAGAATGGCATCATAGAAGTTGACGGAAGATAAGAAAAACTTGGCCAACCTTGTTTGACAACTTTCCAACAGTATGAATCAATGAAGCGACAATGAAAGTATAATACATTCAGTGTAATTAATATTTATTACAACTTGAGTAAAGAATATTACAATTTACATAATACATGTGGCATTATATCAACACTGCACACTAAGGGGGTCATGCAGTAAGCGGTGGAAAATTGCATTCGCCAGGTGTTTGAATTTGGCGTGTTGCCCTCGCTGTATGAGGGAAGGGCCGAATCCCTGGCGAATCACAGCGAGAGCAACATTTCCAAACATGGCGAGTAGCCGGTGGCGAGACAGTCTGCCTGGTGAGAAGCTGCCGATAAGCCGTCCCCTGCCGAGATGTGTCTGCAGCAGAGAGAGATCCGCCACTCTCTCGGCGCAAACATCGGCAACATTAAAAAATCTTTTAAATACATTTTTATTCATAGTGTACATGTGCAGGGGGTTTCCGGAGCTGAACCGCATTGGTTTCAAGTCCGGGGACCCCCTGCTTCCCGAGATACAGACCCCATTATGAGGTGCCGGTATCCCTCTGCATTTAAATGTCCCGATCACGTGACTGCGGAATGTAAACAAAGCAGAGGGATCCCGGCACCCCATAAAGGGGTCTGTATCTCTGGAAGCAGGGTGTCCCCAGAACTAAAACCAAAGCGGTTCAGCTCCAGAGACCCTCTGCACATCTACACTATGAATAAAACACCCATATCAATAAACAATAATTCCTTACCTTTGCGGCTATCTGCTATGGTAACGAAGCAGCATGAATGTATTTTTAATAATAGTCTACTGTGAGCAGGGTGTCCCCCAGTACATATATTACATTTTTGGGATGCACAGCAATGATACTATAGGCCGGCGGTGGCCCTCGGGTGTTCCCCGCAGGCCTGCAGTACCAATTCTGGGACAGTGTAAAAGGCCTTCTAAAATCTAGATAATCAATAACTACTGCTCCTCCCTGATGTATTACAGTACCTTTAGGCTTCGTCCCCGGTGGCTGCAGCTGTGTGCACGATGGAGTGCGCAGCGCACTAAAGGTATGGCCCCTATGGGGCCAGCCCCAGTAACTGCCTGCGCAATTCGTGATGTGCGACCACCTTTGTCAAAAGAGAAGAATTTTGTCTTTTGGCACGGCGGCCGAGCAATGGCCCCGTCATGGGGTGGTTCAGCCGATGATGGCAAACCAGCCGCGTGATATCATGGCCCCGCCCCGTCACACCCCCCAGTCGCGAGTGATCTGAAGTCCATCAGACCTCTCGGCTGGAGGGGGAGAGGTTCTCCTCTCGTATTTTGATAGTAATTGGCATAGCTCACTGCCACATAAGAAGAGAAAGCTGTAGGTGTACAACCGTGTGCTATTGGTATTAAGGACCCAGAATTTTTTTTTAAACTGTACAATAAATTAAAAGAAATCTGCGCAAAAATCTCATAGTGTAGTAAATATTATTAGGAGAATATTCAATCAGCAGGTGAGCAATGCACGTACATCAAGATGGAAAAATAAGGCATGACATGTTAAGGACATGTTACCATACTGGAAGTGCCAACTGGTCCCCACACCGTTCGACCGATCTCACAGGTTCCAACCAGGTTGGAATTCCTTAACCTCCTCTCGGTGGCTAGCTGGTTTCTGAGGTCATCGTTATCAGTCCGCGTCTGTTCGCGCTTCCCGTACCTTGAGCGCTAGTGTAGGGCGGCAAACGCTGATTACACATGCCAAAGCTCCGGCAGCTGCTGATAATGTCACGGGTTGAGTCACTTGTTAGCATGACTCCCCGGTAGACTGTCAAAAGTTCTGTATGGCCGCAAACTTGTAAGGCTGTACCAGTACTTCTGATATGCCAAATAAAGTGCAAGGATTGCACTAGATATAGATCCAATGTGTTTCGAAGTTAACAACTAATTCTTCTTTTTGGAACGGTGGTGTCATACTGTAACGTGTAGCTCACCACAAACGAAGCGCGACCGCGGTGCTGAGGTAGGAAATTGGTTAACACCGACCCACAGCCACGCAGGTGCGCCTAGGATGTAGAGTAGTCATTCAAGCCAGGCCAGGGTTATAGATTGCCGAATAGTATAAGTACTTGCCAGGTCAGGAGTGGAGAGTTGCAGAGCATCGGAGTGCTTAGCCAAGTTCGGGATTGGAGAGTAGTGGAACGTCGGCGTACGTAGCCAGGTTCAGGATAGGACAGTATCGGATCATTGGAGTACTTAGCCAAGGTCAGGACTGGAGACAGGAGAATGGTCGTTCGTAGACGGATCAGGAAAGGAGAGGTGCGGAATCCAAGAGACAAGCAGGGTCAGGCAACAAGAGTTTAATCAGCAAGGCAAGGCAAGGTCACAGGAGCTAGAATGCAGCAAGACTATGCTCAGCAAAGACTGAATGCAGCAGGAAGGTATATAAAGGAGGAGCCTCCAATAGCCAGCCAGGGCGGAACCAGGAAGTAGACATCAATAGGCTGTTGGTGCACAGAGGTGTGCCCTAGGATGCAGCCTAATCAGAGATGGGGCCGGAACCGATCGTGCGCCGACCCACGCGTGTCACGGAGGTCAGAGGGTGGAACCTGCATCACGCGTCACTCCCACGTTGGTCCTGTTTATCACCAGAGTGGGGCTTAGAACGCGCGTCAGCGGGGGGCTGGATGAACGCACCCATTGTGCGTCAGAGCGAGGGGCGGGGCCAGAATCCGCGGATGGGGAATCAGACCGCCCAAGATCCGCGCGCTCGCGCGTAGTGGGACCACGAGACCGCACATCCTGAGTTTCCATCACGGAAGGTTTGTTGAGGTGAGGAGACAGTCTGTGACCGCCAGGATGGCGAATCCTCACACATACAAAAATGCAATTTATATTCACCCCGCAGAATCTTGCGATTGGACCAGCAAGGAGGGAGTGCTGATCCAATCCAAGCAAACAGACGGCAGCCGGTCATTAAGAACACATTGATATACCACCTAACAATTTTATACAATAATAATACAATAAAATCAATAATATCATATTTAATGTATAGTTAATAAACAATAACATATAGAACATATAAATAAAATTCTAAAATTGTATTAATATAAAAATGAAATGGATAAGATGTTAAATCACAAGCTCTAGAATAAAAAAATGAGTCCCAACAGAACAAAATATCCCTAAATATGTCAATGAGTGACTAGATTCATAGGCTTGAGGAAATAAGATCATGAATGCCAAAAAACAGACAATTGTGTCAGACACATAGAGAACCATCAATAAAAGTGAGTAAAATATTTACAATTGCATCTTGATTAACTAGGTATTTGGTACAAATGTAAATAGGTGATGAATTAGGGGTGGATCAATTTAGCAACATAGCACAATATTAAGGATAGTCTATACTAAATAATGAATTAAAAATTAATAGAAAAATATATTTATATTATGTTTATAAAATGTAATTATAAAATTAATGTAATTCTAAAAATGATGTGGTATTAATTACAGAAGATCGTATATAAAAAAGTAGAGATAAACAATTAATATAGGGATATCTACTCAGTAGAGAGACCAAACATCAATCTGCTCATTGAGGCCCAGAGGAGCTATGATTTTCATATGGTCTCCTGTCTTGTAGAGCCTTAATTCTATCGCCTCCTTGTCTTTTTGCAGGGACGATCTGAATTCCTTTGTATTGTAACTGGGAGGGGTGACTATTATGTTTTAGTTTATATTGTCTCATCACACTATGTTTATCATTTCCCAGCCTGATGTTCCTTGCATGCTCAAGAATTCAGATTTTTAAGTCCTGTGTAATGTTAAGTCCTGAGAGAAAAACTTTTAGCTCGAACACAACTAAGGAACAATTTGTTATCAAGGATTGTATATCTTGTAAGGCCACACACATGGTTTATTTGTTAGATAGTCTGTGTGGCTATCGGTATATTGGCTGCACCAAGAGATATTTAAAAATATACACAGTATATAAAAATCGGTTCTATCCTTCTGCTGGAATGTTTTAATATTGTCTTAGAAGATGTCATATGTAACAAGTAACTGTATGTATTACTATAATGATTGCAGCAGGAATTAGTGGCATAAAATATTGATAAGAGGATGTATTGCATCTATAATAATATTTGGTAGTATACAATGGTACCTACCTCATCAAATATTATATATCTGATCCTTTTCACCCATTCTTGGCGACATGGACTCAACATCAGAATTTCTAGGCACTGTGGCACAGTAACTAATATCTGCATGAAATGTAAAAAAAATGCATTCAATTGTTTGTGGATGCATCGAAATCTGTCTAATGCTACTTTGGGATTCACCCGACTTTTTAAATGTAAAAATATAAACTAAACAAACAGAAATGTTTTAATAAATATTATATTTTCTAAAAGTAGACAAAATGTTTTTTATTATTGAGTGTAATATGGCTTATCAATACATAATTTGGATTTCCCTATAACATACAATATTGCAAAGTTTGAAAAATGATTTCTTATTGTTTGCATAATAATTAGATTGGTGAGATCTCACGAGCAAATTTGCACGAGACAGCACCAGTTTATAATTCACCTTTTGATAAACTGTATGGTTTGATAGGGTATACTCGAGGCCGGTGCAAGGGTATTCGGCGCCCTAGGCGAACCTTTATCCTTGCAGCCCTCCCTCTCCAAACTAACTTTCAGAATTTTGTTTTGTAACTGAAAATGTTTAATCTTATACAGTACCTAATAGATTTTTTCTAACATTCATACACACTCCCCCGTTTCTTCCTTACACTACACCCCCCACTCTCCCTGACACTGTATTCTCCCCCCCCCACTCTGACACTCAATCTCTCACCCCACTGAAGCTCTGTCTCTTCACCCCTGACACTCTTGCTCTCTCCCCCCACCACTTACACTCTTGCTCAATCCCCCCACTGACACACTTGCTCTCTCCACCCCACTGACACTCTCTTCCTCCCCACTGATACTCTCTCTTACCTCCCCCCACTGTCACTCTCCCTCTCACTCACTCGCTGACACTCTCTCTGCCCCCCACTGACCCCCCCTTACACTCCCTCCCCCCCACTGACACTCTCTCTCCCCCGACTAACACTCTCTTCCCATTGACACTCTCTCGCCACCCCCACTGATATACTCATTCCACCCCCACACACACTCTCTCCACCCCCATTGACACACTCTCTCTCCCCCTCTGTCACTCTCTCCACGTCACTGACTCTTTCTCGCCCCCCACTTACACTTGCTCTCTCCCCCCTGCCGCTGACACTCTTTTTCTCCCCCACACCCACTCTCTCTCCCCCCACTGACACTCTCCCTCGCTTGACACTCTCTCCTCCACTGACTCCCTCTCTCTTTCCCCCACGCTAACACTAACACACACAAGAACAGATACACACAAGGCAGCCACAGAACACACAGAGACACACACAGCCTGACCTCTGGCTTCCTTCTTCTTGGCGCCACCCGCAGGCTCCTAAGAGCTCCCCCTGATTGGCTGTTACTGGGTAATGCAGCCAATCAGAATGGAGGAAACTGCCCAGCCCCCTAGCAACCGTTCTGCTCTCTCACTGCTCTGGGAAATCCCCTGACGGTTAGAACACTGCATTAGGCGAAATAGATGGCTGCCGCCCTCCACATTCTACAGCTACAGTCGGTTGCCTAGTTTGCCTCATGGTTAAACTGTCCCTGGGTATCCTACAACACTGACACAGTAATCATGGTCTTGAAAAGTTATAGACAAAATGTAAAAATTCATAGAAGGTCTCTCGCATGAATCATGGTATGGCAAAATGTTTTAAATATGCTGAACTACACAGATGAAGACTACCATTGACAACAAAAAGGTAATAACATACATTATGTATTTTATTCTGAGCTAGCTTATTTATGGAGTGTTTGTGTTTTATGTTAACCCTTGGTTCCTTTGGCATTTTTGGAAACCTTGGTCATCAAAGGGATGATATTATTTCCTGCCATTGGAATTTGTTATAATTCCTATTATAAAACCTTCCGATTGAAAAATGTGATATTATTTACCTGGGGGTTATGGTGTCATTCATTAAATTGTGACTACTGCTGTTCTCATGCATTATTGCCAAACATCCGTACGCAAATGAGGCAATTAACCTACAGTTGTCATGCATATACGGTATCATTTATAGTGAATA
Source organism: Ascaphus truei (assembly GCF_040206685.1). Lineage (NCBI taxonomy): Eukaryota > Metazoa > Chordata > Amphibia > Anura > Ascaphidae > Ascaphus > Ascaphus truei. The sequence continues at coordinate 389,929,315 of NC_134483.1, read as the reverse complement.
CAGCATAAAAGTGAAAACAATATTGTGCATATTTTTTTTCTATAACGCCGAATATTATTACCGGTTTAACAACCTTGAGTGAATTTAGACCATTGTACAGTACCAGTAATATTCTATGCATAAAGTTAGCACTACATATTTCCAAGGGCCCTAAACGAGCAACCCAAGTTGTTTTTGTTTGTTTTGTTTCTTCGTTTTTTTAATACAGGTATTGAAGCAGGGGTCTCTGGAGCTGAAACCCCTGCTTCCAGAGATACCTCCGAAGGTGGTGCCGGTATCTCTGCAGTTTTCAGCTTCCTTGTCACATGGGCCAATAGGAAGCCACACTTGGTGACATCACAACTTCCTATTGGCCCACAGGGCCCGGGAGCTCTGAAAAGCAGATGTATAGTTAACCCTAGATCGGCTATCGGCACCCATTATGGAGGTAAGTATCTCCGGTACCAGGGGTTCCCTGGAGTTGAAATCAATGGGGGTTCAGCTCCGTTGACCCCCTGCTTCAATTCTGTATTTCTTTCATTTTTTTTTTTAAATAAGAAAAAAAACAGCTTTGATTGCCTTTTAATGTCCTTTCTTTGTTCTCTTCCTATCTGATCACTCCTTCAGCGTGTCATTTTGTAGCACCTCTTCTCCTCTATGACTCCATGTTGATTTCCCCCCGGGCATGAATGTAATCCCCAAGTACTCTCATCAACCCCATGCAGTCTCCGACCAGCTCAAAATGTACAGCTCTCCTCCCTTATTACTTCCTCTTATTCCCATCTCAAGGACTTCTCTAGTAGGGCTGCACCCCCAACTGTGGAACTCTTTACACTGCACCCCAAGACTCTCCCCACTACTCACATTTTAAAAAGCTTGAAAGAGACCGACCTTGCACTCTCCTGTCAAGCCTGCAGTATGTTTATTACCATGCTGTGTGGCACTATACACACACTCTTATCCTTGTGTCATCACTTTCCTATTTCTTATCAATTGTAAGCTTATCGCAGCACGGACATTATTATCTATTTTTTTATTGTCTGTATTGTATGTTTTGTTCTTGCCCATATCCCCATATTGTACTGCATTGCAGAATATGTTTGCACCATATAAATAAAAGATGCAAAAAATAAATAAGAAATGCAAATGATATAAAGCTTAAAAACATTAAGATTAAGTGTTTACTGTTTTACTGGTGGGCCTTGGCAGGCATTATAAATGTTGTGATTAATGTGTTAGAATGCATTTGAACATCCATAGTTAAGTTGAGACTTGAATAATGCAGAAATTCCACATACTGTAGCAATACTAAATTTTACGTCTTAATATTTTAATATGCAATATAATGATGTATTCCAAAAGAACAAGAACTGTAAACGTACTATCGGAAAACGCAATTGGGGGAAAGAATATAAATGCAGCAAAAAATATATTTCTCACATTGCCTATGTCACTAAACAAGGCAAACATATTTTATAAATGTGCATTTGTCTTAACTTTCTTCTAACCCCAATATCATTTTGTGAGTGGGATTCAAGTTTCAGGATTGACATTTACTGTATGAGAGGCTTGCCCAATACTTAACATAACTACAAAACAGTACTATACGATAAAGAAAAATATGGTGTAATAATTTTCTTAACATTCCCTATTTTTTGCATTGAATTAGCAATAAAGGCATGGAAATCTTGCATAATTGCCATACCGCCACATTAATTGCCAATAGACACAGTCAACAATTCAATATACAGCCTTTTCCTCCAATGTAACTAACACACATCACTGAGAAATACTCAAAGAACTAGATTAACCATCACTTGAGACTAGGCGCAAAGTTAATCTCTCCTGTCTCGTCTTCAAGTACTTCTTGGGCAAGCTACCCCTGCATCTGAACAAGTTCCTCACCCCCTATCACACGCAAGACTTATCACCTGAGGTCTGACTCCAAGGGACTTTTCATGGTCCCAAGGCTCAACAAAGAAGCTATCCCTCCTCCTCCTCTTACCATGCATCCCACACCTGGAACAACCTACCCGAGACTCTCAAAACCGCCACCAGTCTAAGTTCTTTCAAAAGTAAAGCTGTCTAACATTTTAATTTGGTCTGTAATGGTTACATAGGCCTATAACTTATTTTATCTTTAACTGTTTATGCAATGTCTTTATGTTTAATGTATAACCCAGTTTACCTAATGTAATGCAATGTATTTAAATATAACGTATATCCCTGTCCACCTAATGTAACCATGTATCTGTCATTATAACTCTGTGCCCAGGACATACTTGAAACTCTCAATGTATTACTTCCTGGTAAAACATTTTATAAATAAATACTTATCACACAATATGAAACCTGTTTTTGTAACTATTAAAATGTAGGAATAGTAAAGAGGAATACATACTTGACTGTTTAGTGCATCAGTACGATAATCTCTTGTGAAAACACCACACAGTGCTATGCCATTTGGCATATCTTTGGTAAATTGATCAGATACAGTGGCCACCACTTGGTTCACAAGAGCCTATTAATTCAAACAAATGCATTAAATGAATAACAATAACAGATATGCATACACACTGGAAATATCTATAGAGTCATGGTTTAGTTGTAAGAATTCTGCTCGATTTGTGTCGAGTTTTGCTGCCAGTTCAGATTTTCCAGGTTGCCTGCCCTTTCTGCTCAAACTGGCCATTTTGTGTACTGGCAGCCTGCTATATAAAGCTGCAGTTCCTGGAGGGAGTCGCCAAGCAAAGTTCTAAATGTTTACAGCTCTTGTTGATCTTTGCAATTACACTATACCCTTTTGCCTGTTTTGATTCCTCTGTTGCTGACCCTGGACCGTGACCCCGACCTCGCTGATTTCTGCCTGCCTGACCTCTGCCTGTCTCCTGGACTTTGCAACACTGCCACCAGCCCTGACCTATGCCTGTCTCCTGGATTTTGCAACTCTGCCAACAGCCCTGACCGCTGCCTGTCACGGTAGACCAGAAATTTTAACACATAAATTATCTGGATCCTTTGATTGAGCAAAATAAGAGATAAAATAAATTATCATTTATTTACAGAATGAACACACACACGATTATTTGTAAAAAAAACATTTAAAATACACTTACTGGGACGGGGCAAAACAAAATCTTCTATTTCCGGAACGAACTGTTTAGAAATAGAGTCTCTAGGCACAATTCCCCAGGAGCGGGAGTTGCACACAAATAGAGCTGAAAACAGTCTTTAGACACTGGCGCCGCTCGCAACCAATGTTTCTCCTCCAAAGCTGCTTACTTCGTTCTACCACCGTAGAATTGGTTTTGGATTCCTTAGTTCTTACGAACTCTTGACTTGGGTTACGATATTATAAAGTTTAAAATCCAGCTTAGACGAATCTGACTCCCGATCGGCTGCAGGGAATCTTATACCATACAAAATACCTATCTGTAACCTCTGCAGCGAATCTCCTCAGTGAGAATAATATTCTCATCTATCCCAGGGTTGCCCATACTTGGCAAACCTGGCAGAGGGGCTTCTTAGTTTGCTAAAGGCATGCGCGAACCTCGCACCTCTGCCGCTTAGCATACCAGAGCCACCCCCCTTACCTGGCGACATTTTGTCTGGGCTGGACGGACATCTGGGCCATTTGCCTGGACATTTGCTAAGATGGGGATACTTTCATTCATAAATTTTTATATAACTTTATAAAAATTGCATTATAACCTTTTTTAATGATTTTACTCCCCCAGCGCTCACAGCAAATCTCAGCGAGCTAGGACATTCCTAGCAGAAGTTATCTAAAAGCCGGGCGCTGTGCTGCGTTCTCCTGGGTTTTAAAACCATTTTTCCTTTGCGCTGTTACAGGAAAACACTGCTATTTAAATAAATTTTACAGTAGAAAAAACATTATTCTCGCCACCTTATACCTGGCGAGAGACACAGATATTTTTATTAAAAGCACAGTGTTGCGGCCAATACTGGGTTGCCGAGCTGACAGTCTACAATCCCCATTAAGGCTCTGGGGCACCCAGCCTGACATAATACCTGGCCTGGGTACCCCTTCACCGTCACACTGCCAGCTTACCGACTATGGATACTCTTACAGAACTCTGTCCCTGGGCTCTGGTCGGTTAATTTGCATCCCTACCTCAGCCCTGCAGGTCCGCTTTCTGATTTGAGATGATCACCATCACATTTTGCTAGGCCAAACATGAACCCCGCTGAGGTAGCGCAAGCCCTATCTCTCCAAAGGGAACTACTCGGAGATCATGAGATACGCCTTGTCCAGCAAAACCAACAGGTGGCACTAATTTCTAGCCAACTTCAGGACATCATCATCTGGCTGGATACATTACAGGTGGGTTCTACCCCTGCACCACCATTGCTGGCAGCGTCTCCAGCGCCAGCTCTCATCCCCTATGCCCAGGGAACCACGGATCCCGACGCCTCTATGTAACGGAGGGAACCCTATGACATGTAGTGGATTTTTGAATCAGTGTTCGATCCAGTTCGAACTCCAGCCCTCCATGTTCTTCCCCCATCGATCCAGGGTAGCATACATGATTTCACTACTGACAGATGAGGCTTTGGCCTGGGCATCTCCTCTGGGAAAATGAATCCCCACTGATTGACAACGTTGACTTTCTCCAAGCATTCAAAAGAGTTTTTGACACTCCTGGTCGCGGGTTCTCTGCTTCTGCTGTGCTCCTTCGAATCCGGCAAGGAACCTGCACTGTGGGCCAGTATGCCATTGAATTCAGTACCCTTGCTGCGGAGATGGGCTGGAACAATGAAGCTCTGCTGGCAGCATTTTGGCAAGGCCTTTTTGAGTGTTTAAAGGACAAACTGACTTGCCAGGACACCCCCAAGGACCTGGAGGAATTAAATGCTCTCTGTATCTGAGTGGATCTCCGGATGCAAGAATGACAGACCAAGCGAGACCGGCCCTCAAAAACCCCAATAATTCGGCTTGGCCCCCACATTCAGACTCCTCTTTCTACACCTCTATCAGAGGAGGAACCAATGCAATTAGGTGATACCAAATTACCCAAACAGGAGAGAACTAGGAGATGTGTCAGGGGGGCTGTGTCTGTACTGTGGACTCAAAGGTCATCTTACCCGAAATTGTCCTAAATCGGGAAACACTAGTGCCCAGCCAAGATAGAGGAATATTCTTTGGGCATTTCTTTTATTCCTCCTCTGTCACAACCTTCATGGCTGCTCCTGCCGGTTTCACTCTCCTGGGCACCAGCTTCCATCTTCACTCAGGCTTTGTGGATTCAGGTGCCAAAGGGAATTTCATTGACCACGCATTTGCGGAACTCCACTCTGTTCCTCTCCGTACAGGGAGATTCCGTTGCCAGTAGTGGCTATTGATCGAAGACCTCTAATAGCTGGGACCATCACCCTCAAGGCTAAGCCTTTGCTGGTTACGGTTGGAGCACTTCACAAAAATACACTGTAATTCTATGTTAGTTGCTCTCCCTCGACTCCAGTGGTCCTAAGACTTCCCTAATTGCGGCACCACAACCCTAAGACCAATTGGGCAACCAATCATGTGACAGCCTGGGGACAACATTGCCATGGATTCTGTCTCCCAGGGTCTCGAACTATCTCCGAGGTTCAGCTACCAACAGAGACTTCCTTGTCATGCCTGCCAGTTTCTTACCAGGACTTTGCAGATGTATCCGACAACAAACAGGCAGAGGAGTTACCACCACACTGACCTTATGATTGTGCAATCGACCTGCTTCCAGGGGCTATCCCTCCATGAGACTGCACTTACCCCTTTTCGGAACCAGAAACTGAGGCTATGTGTGAATACATTTCAGAGAACCTTCAGCGTAGGTTTATCCGCAAATCAAGTTCTCATGCTGTTGCAGGTTTCTTCTTTGTTTCCAAAAAAGACAGTTGTCTCAGGCCATGTATCGATTACAGAGGCCTAAATAAAATCACTGTAAAAAAATCGGTATCCTCGACCCCTCATTCCTGAACTGTTAGACCACTTATGCAAGGCCATGATCTTCACCAAACTGGATCTCCGAGGAGCTTACAATTTAATTCGGATCAGAGAGGGTGATGAGTGGAAGACAGCCTTTAATACCCGTGATGGCCACTACAAATACCTAGCCATGCCATTCGGCTTATGCGACGCATCAGCCGTATTAAAAAATATGTCATCAATGAGATCTTCAGGGATTTATTGACCAATTTTTTCGTAGTGTATATGGACGATATCCTTATTTTTTCCAATTCTTTGTCTGAACATTGGGCACAGGTTAGACAGGTCCTTCAAAGACTTCTGGATCACTCCCTCTTTGCCAAGCTCGAGAAATGTCAGTTGGAACAAAAGAAGATTTCCTTCCTTCGGTATTTCATCTCTTCCCGTGGGTTTGAGATGGATCGTGCGAAAGTATCGGTAGTACTGGATTGACCTTTACCGATAGGCCTTAAACCAATTCAACGATTTCTTGGGTTTGTCAACTACTATCAGCGTTTTATCAGGAACTTCTCTAAGGTGGTTGCACCCATTACGGCTCTTACAAAGAAAGGGGCGAATCATAAGATATGGCCCTCTGAGGCTCTTTTAGCTTTCGAGAAGCTCAAGTCTTTTCGTCCGCATTTGTGCTGATCCATCCAGATCCTATGAAACCATTCGTGCTTGAAGTAGACGCATCTGACGGCAACCGGAGCCGTCCTTTCTCAAAGAAAGGATTTTCAGAGGAAACTCCACCCCTGTGCCTTCTTTTCTAAAACAAAATTCTGCCGCAGAAAGAAATTATGATGTTGGAAATCGTGAACTTCTGGCTCTAGAAGAATGAAGACATTTGCTTGAGGGGGTCAACTTCTCCGATCACAATCCTTACAGATCACAAGAACCTTGAGCAAGGTGGGCTCTCTTCTTCACTCGGTTCAACTTTGTGATCTCTTATAGTCCAGGATCCAAGTACTGTAGTGCCGACGAGTATTCTAAAACCAATCTGGGGCAATCACCAAATAGACCCAGGTACATACTGGGTACATGCTGAAAACATGCTGGGTAAATGCTGCAACATTTCTGCAGACAGACTAATGGCCCATCGGATTAACAGCGGGGGTCCCTGGCAATCCCATTCAAACTGAATGGGACTGCCAGGGACCCCTAATATGGTAATCCGATGGGCCATTAGTCTCTGCAGAAATGTCACTGAAATGTTTGCAGCATGTATGCAGCATGTACCTGGATCTTGTTGGTTATAGCCCCAGATTTTCCAAGGCAAGTTTAAGGCATGTGTTAGAATACTCGTCGGCGCACCTGTACGTTAAGGCAGATGATCTGTCCAGGCAATTTGCTCATGACGGTTCCGAGGAGATAGAGCAGGAGCCCATCATTCCATCTTCACAGATTATCTCTGCCGTATCATCTTCACTTCTGCTCCAAATTTCACAGGCTCAGGCAGAGGATCCCAGGTAAACGTCCACATGTTCATCTAAACTATTTCCCCCCCCAATTTCGAAGTGTGGTGATGCAATGGGGCCATAACTCCAAGACAGCGGGTGAACAGGGGTACAGGAAGACGTGATTTACTCGAATGAATCTTTTTGTGGCCAGAGATCAGGCATGAAGGACTTTTTGGCAGCCTGAGTTATAAGGCGCCCAGACTAAGGTGCAGAGGATGTTACCATGTGGGCTACTCCAACCCTTACCAGTTCCCGCCCATCCGTGGACCCAGATATCCATTGATTTTATCGTGGAACTGCCACCCTCCAGGGGTATGACTACCATACTAGTAGTAGACGATCGAGTCACAAGCCAAGCCCTTTTTGTTGCCCTCAACGTTCAGAACTGTCTGAAATCTTTATTAAGGAGATATTTCGCCTTCGTGGAGTCCCGACGGATATAGTCTCGGACCGCGGATCCCAATTCATCTCAAAATTTTGGAATGCCTTTTGTCAAAGAATGGGCATCTTCCTTCATTTTTCTTTTTTGTACCATCCCCAGTCCAACAGACTCACGGAAAGGGCCAATCAGTCCTTAGAACAATTCCTGCAATATTTTGTATCTGAACTACATGACGACTGGGTTGATCTCCTCCAGTGGGCCAACTTTTCCCACAACTCTATGAAGCACAATTCCACACTGGAATCTCTGTTCTTTTGTCCTATGGGTACCACCCTGCTGCCCTTCCTTATTCCAGTCCTCTCTCTGGAGTCCCTGCAGTGGATGATACGATCAAAGAACTTCAATCACTCTGGAAGAAGATTCAGACCAATATGACCAAAGCTGCACTCCATCAAAAAACCCAGACGGATAAATGTCGATGACCACCTCCCCCGTTTCAAGTGGGAGATCACGTTTGGCTGGCTACAAAAAATATCCGACTGAAACTGCCCTCTTTCAAACTCAGCCCAAGTTCTTTGGACCTTACAAAATTCTGATACAGGTCAATCCGGTGGCATTCAAACTGGAACGTCCGGATAACTTAAGGATACATAAGGATCCAGAGTTACACATCTCCCTGCTCAAACTGTTCATCCAGAATGCTTTCTCTCCTCTTATTCTCTCTCTTCCTAGACCATTTCTCGTGGATGGCCAGGAGAAATTTGAAGTACGCCAGGTACTGGATTCCCATAGAACCCGTGTCAGGCTTCAATATTTGGTTCATTGGAAGGGTTATGGACCCAAAGAGAATTCATGGATCAAATCTGGGGATGTCCATGCCCCAAGACAGGTCTGGGCATTTCATCGGAAATTCCCTGTCAAACTGGCTTAGATCACCCGGAGGTCTAGCCTAGAGAGGGGGGTATTGTAAGGATTCTGCGTGCCATGTTTTGCTGCCAGTTCAGGTTTTCCAGGTTGCCTGCCCTTTCTGCTCAAACTGGGAATTTTGTGCACTGGCAGCCTGCTATATAAAGCTGCAGTTCCTGATGGGTGTCGCCGAGCAAAGTTCTAAACGTTTGCAGCTCTTGTTGATCTTTGCAGTCACGCTATACTGTTTTGCCTGTTTTGACTCCCCTGTTGCTGACCCCAGACCGTGACCTTGACTTCGCTGCTTTCTGCCTGCCCTGACCTCTGCCTGTCTCCTGGACTTTGCAACTCTGCCGCCAGCCCTGGCACCTGCATGCTTACTGACTACGTATACTCTTACAGGACTCTGTCCCTGGGTTCTGGTTGGTTTATTTGCATCCTTACTTCAGCCCTGGGGGTCCACTTCCTGATTTGAGATGAGCATGTCACATTAGTTGTGCTAGAATTCTACAACAAAACTAGAGGGGATGTGCAAATATTTTGCTCAAGTTAGAAAGACACAAAAAAATATGCCTATTTGCAGATTATATTTGAGGACATTGCAAATTGCAACACAGAAGTAAATGGCCTCCTTTATATACTAAGCCCTTAACATGGCCCTTTATATACTAAGATTAAGAGAAGATCCTCCAGGCAAAATCATTAACTTTTATTAATTACGACAGACAGTTGCCGGTTATGTCTTTCTATACTACTATTTTTTGATGTGCATACTGTAACTTATCCTTTTTTTATTGTTACAGTACCTTTATATACTGACTATTTTGCAGAACTCTGGCAAAAGAGGAAAAATGTCACAGTAATCTTGCAAACATATTGCATTTAAGTCTATTTTCGTGTATTCCTAGAGCAATGTGAACTTTCACAAAATAGAGCAGAAAATTGTGATTTATTTTTTAAAGCAAGTTTGAAGACATCCATATAACTGTGGACAAACCTATAGTTACTTATTTGAAGAGGACAGGAATTGCAGGGGAATTAGACTAAATGAGCAGAGAGGGCTGAAAGAGTATCTCAGTGAATTACATCTCTGAATGCAGGGCAGCCTGGTTTAACCTTTGAGAGCAAGAGGGGCCACAACACCAGAGTGCCTTGGGTCGTCCGGTATTCGTAATCAATTGACCGCTTCTCCAAAGTGGATACATGATCGCTCTGTCACATATGATGGAACAGAAGTAGAAGAGTCCCCAAGTCTCTCTTTCGTTTCTCATCAGTGAAGGAGCACGGGACGTGATCTCCCATAGCAAAACAAGCACTTTTTATTTTTAACATCACTGCAACATAGTAGCTATGTCTCAGGGCACTCAAATGTTTAAATCCCTGGGTCAGCTCCTTGTGACCTTGGTCAAGACACTTCATCTCTCTCTGCCTCAGGCACCAAGACTACATTGTCAGCTCTACAGGGCAACACCTAAGTGTTACTTTAAAGGTTTATGTACAGTGCTGTGAATATTATGTTTAGGGAGGATAACATGTCCCTTAAGGGCCACCACATTATAAGATGAATGAGAAAAGGAGCCACTTGATACAATACCACAATAATAACACATAATACAATAATTACAGAAGCTCTACCTTTGTAGGCGCAACATACACAACAACACCTTCATTGCCTTCTTTCAAGATTTTCTCCATGCAGTAGTAGGAGGCATATGTTTTTCCTGAAGATGTTGGGGCGACAATCACTGCAGACTCATTATTGTCAACCACGTCAAGAAGCTCTCGCTGTTAGTGAAACAGAAATGTGTCTGTTACAGTACTTGCACTGCTGCATTGCAATCTGGCCACTGATCATTTTTTGTGAATGGTAATATTAAACTGAAACACCTCCAGGTAATTTTTTCTTAATCAAACTCCTAACAATTGTAGTTTCAGTGATTGCGTGTCTGATGTGATTAAAATGGTGGCACATTGTTGTCTGTTCTGATGTAACGTGTCAGTGGGAACAAAAATGGCTGTTACATTTGTATCTATAGATCAATATGCCTTAAGGTGCACTAATGGCATAGCAAAATGCTATGGTGTAGAGCGGGCACTACCGACATCAATGGGATTTTCCATGTACTGTATTAGTGCCTGGTGGGCCCTATCACACGTGAATCAATAATTCCCCAAATCTTAGCACTGTTTCTAGGACAATAGTATAAAGATACATGATCAAAGCTGACATAAGGTCTACTAGCACAGTTTAAAATAAATAAATCTGCAGGAAATTCTGACTGTTAACTTGGTTGTTAAAGCAGCAATACTACTTTTCAACTTTTAAAAAATTATTATTTTTTATATGTAAAGCATGGGACAATGTATAATTCTACATTGTTACCGAAACTGGCAATCGTTTGGTGATTCAGTCAGGGTAACTCAACAGCATGAGATATGAATGTAATTTTGAATCCAAATATGTGTTAAATGCAGGAAGTGACCAAAAACCATTGCTTTACCATTACTGTGTACACATGAAAAAGACACGTGCTCTTTTTGAAAGATTTGTACAGACTAAAACTGTACATCTCTGTGGTTGGTTCTTGAAGATCAATACTTCTACAACTATGCACAGCTTTGATTGATGTGATTTTTTTAATTGACATTTTTGTAAGGTAAAAGCTATCACTTTGCCTGGCAATTCAATGATGTCAGTGCTTCTTACATCTTGATCCTGAGAAGCAACTATTTAATTACCTGCCACGTGTCTGGTATAAAATGTTGCACTCTTGGGTCAGGATCAGTTCTCTCCTCTCTCAACAAGTAAGGACCCATGTACTGCATCTGGAAACGAGCGGAGCCAACTCCAACTGAATATTTGATCTCTCTCTTCTCATCTTCCACGTTGGTTTCCTGTCAGTTTTTCAATTTGATGTTTATTTCTACTTATTATTTCATTTCAATATTACATTTATGTTGCTAGAAAGGCATGTGGGATATTTGATTTTGGCCCATAGTTAATAAGTGGTGTTTTTTCATAAGAAACCTTCTGGGGCAGCCGCAAGAAGTGAATAGGTAGTAAGGTGACTAAGTTCTGGAAAAAGTATTAGGGAATAGAACCACTTAATAAATATGCAACAAATATATATGATAGACAGCACTCAATTTGGATGAAGATGAAAGATAAGCGGTGCACAAAGGAACAAGGAGGAACCCAAATTCCTCCACATAAATAGGATCAGGCCTCCTGTGAGCCACTCAGGTAACGCACCACACGTCCCTAGACACAGGAGAAAGTGGGCTACAACATAATCAGTGTATTCAGCCCCTCACTTGAGCTATATTTATTAAGCAAAGTAAACACTATAGGGAAAGTTCCCAGCACTCTTGAATGAAATAATGAAAAAAATGGGAATAAGACAAATTGATTTTATTTGACCCCCCGAAATGTCGCCCCCCTTATTCTCCTACATCCTTTTCCCCCATCTCTCCTTTCCCCCCATCTCTCCTTTCTCCCACCCTTCCCTTACGCTGTGTTTCTACCTCCCCTCGTGTTGCCATTTAGTACATTGTGGTTCATCACACGAGTATACATTTGCAGTATTTGTCATATATACCCACAGTGTGTTTTGATTGATTGCTGTTTTGTGTTATCAATTTTTTTCATATTAAAATCAATTTGGCTTATTTCCTTTCTTTCATTATTTCATTTAAGAGTGCTAGGAACTTTCCCAATATTGTTTACTTTGCTTAATAAATATAGCTCATTGTGATAAGAAGTGAAGGGCTGAATACACTGATTATGTTGTAGCCCACTTTCTCCTGTGTCTAGGGACGTGTGGTGCGTTACCTGAGTGGTCACAGGAGGCCTGATCCTCAGCCGCTGGGAGCCTGAGGTGGGCGTGTTCATGGTAACACAGCGCCTTCACCTGGGAGAGATCCTACGCAGTAGGATTACTTCTCGCAGGAAACCAATACACACAGTTGGCTCGGATTTTAACAAACCTCCACTGTTCTGTTACATACGAGGGTGGAATATTGGTGACTCTCTTCTACAATCAGACTCTGTGACCAAATACATGAATAACACCACATGGCTCACAAGGACCCCAGGAGTCTACAAATGCCATGGGTGCACGAATTGCCAGCATATGATCTTGGGTAATAAATACGCGCACCCACATAGCGGCAAGGCTATTAAGATAAGGGACTTTATGAACTGTGAGAGCCGTTTCGTGGTCTACTTAATTCGTTGCCCATGTAGCTTGTACTAAGTGGGCAAGACCACACGGAAATTGAAGGAAAGGATCTGTCTCCATAGATCTGCCATTCGGAAGGCACTATCAGAACCGAGTGATGGTGATGATCAAAAGCTACAACCAGTTGCAAGACATTTTAAAATATTCAAACACAGTCTTGCCACCATGAGGTGTATGCCCATCCTGCAAGCCCATATGCCAACATGAGGAGGCGACAGGGACAGATTATTACTACAGTTGGAAGCAAGGCTCATTTTTGAGCTTAATACAATGGCCCCAAAGGGTCTCAATGAGGACTTTAAACTAGGGTACTTTCTCTAACATCCTCTTGCTGATCTCTGTTATGGACGGATTTATTGCTCTCTGTTGATTCTTTTCCCACATTCCCTATTTTCCTCTCTCCTTTCCCCCCATTTTTCCCCCTCTTTTCCCTTCTCTTCCTCCCTTTTTCCCCCCCTCTGTTGCTTACCTCCCCTCTTTCCCTTCCTCCACCATTATGTTCTGTGTGCAACCATCACTGACCTAATACCTATTCTATAAACTTATAGTAGTTTACCTTTACTGCCTTCCCTGGCTGTGATAATCTTATGGCCGCTGTGGCCGTTTCGTATATTCCATGGCCTTTTAATTAAATTATAATCTCACTCTTTAGCCATACTACTGAAATTATAATTTTATTTAGTAGCCCGCACTTATGGTAAATTTTGCTTTTATTCTCCTCACTTTATGTTCACTTATGTTTTTCACTTTTTATTCCAGTACCCTTGGAGATCCCTCCTGATTTCATATTTTTGTATACGAGACGATCTGATGTATATTTAGATGATACCCCCAGTATCAACATGACCCAGATGTGAGGGATGGACAGCGCTCCTCCTGACTGTGTGATACGCCACGCTGCCTATTTTGCTGGTGTTGAGGCCACGCAGTATGCCCAGCCGTTTAGTCTTCTTCGATGGACCACGGCGTCGCGGTCTCCTAGCAGCACAGCACCATGGAAACGGAGAATGCTCTCCTCCCCCGCAGTGGCGCTTTGGTGGTACTGCATGCATAGCCTCGATTATTCTGAACTGAGCAGCTGTATTGATGACAGCCATAGTGCGACTTCAGCAACAATTGGAATTGATCCTGGGACTGGGTGCACGACCAATAAGCTATCCTGGTTGAGTCATCTGGGTGTGGGGGTATATAAGAGATCCACTGGCCAGTAGTCTCAAGCACCACCCTGAGGAAGGTCCTACGAGGACCGAAATGTTGGTCATGTTTGTGCTGTGTTTTACTTGCAATACAAGTTTTCATATTTACCTTTGAGTGCTGTCCTGTGTCTGCTCCTGCTGGGGTGGATTGCTTTTTTCCCCCCTTTCTATTGGTATAGGATATGCACGGCAAATTTTCTTGGTATTTGGAGTGCCAGCTGCCCTGTCTATTATATATATATATATATATATATATATATATATATATATATATATGCAAATACAACTGTATGCTCATCTGCATGTCTTAGGCAGGTCTGCAACCCCGCCTTTCCCCATTATCACCCAGCATACAGCACTTACACTGCAGCAAGGGATTCTGGGAAATGACATGCAAATGAGCACACAGTGTCACTTTTTGCCTCAAAAACCATTTTTAACATGGTTTCCTATAGGCTTAAGCTTTATATATATATATATATATATATATATATATATATAAAATCAAGGACCACACCATATTCTGTCCCTACAGTAGCACCACCCTGGTGGAACCCCCAAAGTTCAGAGGTGCCTGGGCACTTAACCCACTAGTGTCCACAGACCCGGCCCAGCCAAAGTGTGTGTGTGTGTGTGTGTGGTAGCGCCACCGTATGTATGGCAATTGGTGCACTTAGATGGTACCTGCCCGGACGCTCCAGCACAATGCAAAATGCAAGCTCAAGATTTGCAAAATATCTGTGGCTTGGCACCAAAGCCATAGCTGCGCCCCTTCTATCCTGCATGGGACTGCTGATTCCACCAGAGGAAGGAGTCGAGGAGCTAACGGTCCGCCTATAGGGTGTAGCCGGATATGGCGAGCGCTCGCAGTAGACGCACGTGGTGACTGAACAAGTGAGACCTGTGTCTGAGCTGCTCCCCATCACCTTGTCCCACAATATGGCTAGTCAATGTGGCCAACGCTTTCAACTGCCCGGAGGTCTCCTGCTGCTTCAGAATGCCGGGGAAATCTTTTTGCATTTCATTTGCACCATTTACGATCGCCCGGGAGACGATCTGTAAGTTGGATCCCGTTGTCAGCGGTGCAACGTGCCGTACCTACAACCATAGCGGCAAGGGCCTGAGCTACCAACGACCACCCTAAATACGGGGGAGCTATGGAGTCTTTATGCTTAGTCCATAAACTACTGACATGTCCAGAAAATTGTCCGGGGAAGCCAAGAGGGACTTCAGTTGCTGCAGCCGTTATTCAAAAACTTTGCGCGGTGTATGCCTCGGAATACCGATGTCATGACATGGGATGTCTTCCGACCTTCCCACCTTAAGAAGCGAGTGCGGCGAGTGCAGAAAATGGCATTTTAGTGTTCTGGTTTTTAAAAACCTGAAGTTGACACAGTAGCAATGTAGCACAGTGCTGTACACATTGCAATTCATTCATTTTATTGCATTTAAATGCGCACACAATGCATGAAATTCAAACAAAGCAATCGCGATAAGCGCGGGTGCCTGGCATGATTGGCCGCGTTAATGCCGCGTGGAATACAGCAGAGCACATGAAATCGGCGCCATGATTTGTTTGAATAACGGACGCTGCATCTGTATATGGGCATCATATATGATCTTTTTCACCCTGACCAGTATTGTATAAACTTTGGCTCGTGCAGAGACTATTCCACTATGAACCTGGACTCTGGAGCAGGGTCTCTACGAGCCGTTGGGCAAGAAGGTAGCTTCTTTTCCAGGCCTACGGAACAGGAAGAAATTAAAGAGGACCTACCTGCCTCCATGCCGGCCGGTTTTCGAGGGCCTGAGTCCTTTTCATTTTACATTCCAAAATCGTAGCAGAACCATGTTCTGGAATATGCGAGCCGCTCCCTAGGGGAGTATTGTCGGATTCCATCTAATCTGTCCCCGGTGGCCAGCTCCAAGTGGGAGATATTTGCAACTGCGAGGCCAGCTTCCGGACGGAAGGCCAGCGAGGGTGCATCCATCAATTAGGTACGGGACGGTGCCTTCATCACTCCCGAGTTAAACATCGTTTCCTCAGCCCAGGAACCCGACATCTAGCTCGGTATGAACATCCAGGACGTCGATCCGACCTGGCTGATGGTACATGTGACCACCACCCGGTTCCTGCAGCAGTGCAAGGAGGTCCAGCAGGCCAGAGTTCAAGCTTCAGCGTACGTGGCCGCCTCCGAAGAACAGAATTACTCCTCCGGTGCTGTCAGTGGGGGTTAACCAAGACAGTCGATCCGGCCAGATGGATCTGAAGGCCGACACTTCTGCTCCAGTGAGTACTGCTGCCGTGGATCCCTTTCTATTGCAGTGCTGGGAGCGGAGCGAGAAAGAGAAAATTTGATGGCTGAGGGAATCGCTGATGCTGTGGTTCCCGAACTTTGAGGCTTGGAGGCCTTGATAAGGACTATGTGATGTCGGCAGTGGGTCGGGCCGTAGCCAGGTAAATGCCCTAATCCTCTCGTATTACTTTGCTGCCGACAAAGAGAAGGCGCAACCAGAACTATTGTATTTTACTGCCGATAGGGTAGAGACTCAGGACACTATCCTTGCTCCGGTTACATAATGGTTGCAAAGCCAAACCTGGACAGTTCAGTGCCACTCCCACTCTGTCCTGTCCCTACTGCCCATACTGATTGTGTTGCCTTCCTTGAATCCCGCCCTGGGGCCCTTACGTTAAAAAATAAGTATAGGCCCCTGTCCCCCCGGCCCTTGTCACCTATGATGCCTGTGTTGCCTAAACATAATGATGATAATGTGTGTAATTTGCCTGTAACATCTGCAGGGAATTAGGTGTATAATTGATAGGACCCACTGTTCAGATGGTATGTGCCGCATTTGCATTGGAAACGCTTTGTCCTGAAGCGGGGGGACCATGTGGACCATTGGTGGGAAGAGGGAAGGTATACACCTGAGCAGGAGGTAGAGATTATGCGCAAGTGCAGAGAGAAAATGGAGGAAGGCCTTTCCGCTCCTCCAGTTAAAGAGGATAATTATGAGTCTCCATGGAAGGGACAGATATTCTGGGTACTGTCAGGGTGGTAGAAATGTTCCAGAGTATACTCCAAGGAAAAACTGATGCTACCAAAATTGTTAAAAACAAACATAATACTGCCGTCTTGATACATGAACCAACAATGTATAAAACAGTTACCAGTATCAATGTAGCAGAAAAGGCAACATACATATAATACAAAATATGCAAAGTAAGAAATCGCGAATCTCAAATACATACATAATATGAAGTTAATGTGCAACATATAAACTATGATAGAAAATGGAGGATCCAGAAACATAAATAAGTGTAAATAAATATATATAAATAATAAAAAATAAAAAATAATAATAAATAATGAAACCCTTAATTATTATGTTAGTATGAAAACTACAAAAAGAATAATAAATATGTGCACAGTGAAAAAAAACTATATTAAAAATCCATATAAATAACAAACCAATATTAATATTAACACATAATAATGAATAATAAAGCCCAGTCATATATGTAATATATATATATATATATATATATATATATACATCAAACTAAAAAGTGCTTAAGATCCCACTCAACATTAATGCCAGTGGGATGTAACGTGTTCATAGCATGAATCCAATACATTTCTCTCATGTTAAGTTTGTTTATTCTATCTCCCCCTCTAGGGTGGATATCAACATGTTCCAATCCTGAGAAAGAAAATTTGGAAATATCCCCAAGTTTACAAGATGAAAAATGTCGTGACACTGGGTGTAATAAGTCCTTCTTTAAAATAAGTCTAATGTGTTCTTGAACTCTTACTCTCACGGGCCTGATAGTCCGACCAATGTATGACATTTTACATCCACATTGTAAACGGTAAATCACATAACTGGTATGGCAGTTCATAAAACTACCAATACGACGATTGCCATCACAAGTAGAAATGTTTTTAATGGGTTTGCATATTTGCAAACCGAGTACCGCCAAAAGGGGAAAAAGCCTTTTGGAATATTACTTAATTGAGATCTGTAAGATCTAAAATTGAACAAACTCGGTTAAAGATGAGAACCTAAAGTTTTTTATTTTTTATAAATAAATCGTGGTCCACCCTGTATAAGGGATGCAATGTCCTTGTCCAAGGTAAGTATTTTCCAATGTTTTTGAAAAATTTCTTTGATCGCTTTAGACTGTCAATTGTATATTGAAATAAAAGATGGACACAAGGAATTATCCTCCTAGTTGTATCGCTTCTTTTTTCTATGTAGTTTGGATTTGATAATTTCCTCTCTGTCTAAAGAGTCTGCATACTCAAATGCCCTGACAATATCTGCATCCTTATAACCTTTCTCTAAAATTATCCGCCAGTTTGCGGGAACGAGTCAAAAACATTTCATTATTTGAACAAATCCGTTTAAGCCGGATAAACTGGGCCTTGGGTATGCTCTTAATCAAGGCAGGGGGATGACAGCTAGTTGCACACAGAAGAGCATTTTTGGACTGAGGTTTGCGAAAAATATCCGTCTGGATCTTTTTTTCCTTATCAATAAACAGTGTCATATCTAGGTTATCTATGTGATGAATGTTCTGTGTATATGTGAAATGTAAATTATAGTTGTTAGTATTAAGTGTATTGATAACTGTGAGCAGTGAATCTAAATCTCCATCCCACACCAAAATAAGATCATCAATATAGCGCCTATAAAAAATAATGTGATTACGAAATAAATTAGAATCGTGAATGCATCGTAAATCGTAAATGCCCTGTTCATGTGTAATGATAGAATACAGGGAGGTCGCATGAACAGGGCATTTATGCACTACAGCACTTTCTTAATTTGTCAGATTTATCAGTCACTTTATGCACTTTTTTATTAGAATCTGTCACATTTTTACTTACGCACAATTATTTTATGTTTGATTCACGTTATTATTTACAAAAATTAGGCACTGCTATGGGTTCGTCTTTTGCGCCATCTTATGCTAATCTTTTTATGGGTCTTTGGGAGTCACGTCACATTTATCACGATTCTAATTTATTTCGTAATCACATTATTTTTTATTGGCGCTATATTGATGATCTTATTTTGGTGTGGGATGGGGATTTAGATTCACTGCTCACATTTATCAATACACTTAATACTAACAACTATAATTTACATTTCACATATACACAGAACATTCATCACATAGATTACCTAGATATGACACTGTTTATTGATAATGAAAAAAAGATCCAGACGGATATTTTTCGCAAACCTCAGTCCAAAAATGCTCTTCTGTGTGCAACTAGCTGTCATCCCCCTGCCTTGATTAAGAGCATACCCAAGGCCCAGTTTATCCGGCTTAAACGGATTTGTTCAAATAATGAAATGTTTTTGACTCGTTCCCGCGAAATGGCGGATAATTTTAGAGAAAGAGGTTATAAGGATGCAGATATTGTCAGGGCATTTGAGTATGCAGACTCTTTAGACAGAGAGGAAATGATCAAATCCAAACTACATAGAAAAAAGAAGCGATACAACTATGAGGATAATTCCTTGTGTCCATCTTTTCTTTCAATATACAATAGACAGTCTAAAGCTATCAAAGACATTTTTCAAAAACATTGGAAAATACATTTCTTGGACAAGGACATTGCATCCCTTATACAGGGTGGACCACGATTTATTTCTAAAAAATCAAAAACTTTAGGTTCTCATCTTTCACCGAGTTTGTTCAATTTTAGATCTTACAGATCTCAATTAAGTAATATTCCAAAAGGCTTTTTCCCCTGTGGGCGGTGCTCGGTTTGCAAATATGCCAAACCCATTAAAAACATTTCTACTTGTGATGGCAATCGTCGTATTGGTAGTTTTATGAACTGCCATACCAGTTATGTGATTTACCATTTACAATGTGGATGTAAAATGTCATACATTGGTTGGACTATCAGGCCCGTGAGAGTAAGAGTTCAAGAACAATTAGACTTATTTTAAAGAAGGACTTATTACACCCAGTGTCACGACATTTTTCATCTTGTAAACTTGGGGATATTTCCAAATTTTCTTTCTCAGGATTGGAACATGTTGATATCCACCCTAGAGGGGGAGATAGAATAAACAAACTTAACATGAGAGAAATGTATTGGATTCATGCTATGAACACGTTACATCCCACTGGCATTAATGTTGAGTGGGATCTTAAGCACTTTTTAGTTTGATGTATATATATATATATATATATATATATATATATATATATATATATATATATATATATTTTACGTATATGACTGTGCTTTATTATTCATTATTATGTGTTAATATTAATATTGGTTTATTATTTATATGGATTTTTAATATAGTTTTTGTTACTCTGTGCACATATTTATTATTCTTTTTGTTGTTTTTATATATAATAATTAAGGGTTTCATTATTTATTATTATTTTTTATTTTTTATTATTTATATATATTTATTTACACTTATTTATGATTCTGGATCCTCCATTTTCTATCATAGTTTATAAGTTGCACATTAACTTCATATTATGTATGTATTTGAGATTCGCGATTTCTTACTTTGCATATTTTGTATTATATGTATGTTGCCTTTTCTGCTACATTGATACTGGTAACTGTTTTATACATTGTTGGTTCATGTATCAAGACGGCAGTATTATGTTTGTTTTTAACCTTTTTTTGTGTCTTTTAAATGTCATGTTCTACTGCAATAGATATTGTCCTTAGTGATCCCTCACAAGTGAGTACCATTATGGGGTTAATATGTAAATTCTCCATTTTGGGTGTAATTAGCCCATTATTCTTCTGGTGGGCTAGATTTTTTATGCAATTTGATACGCCCATTTACTATCTTTGTCTCACTATATAAGCATCACTGTGGGCAGTACCAGATACTCTTTCACAAAGTCCCTACCTGCGGACGAAACGCGTCAGAGTTTTTTCTTTGTAGCAGAACACTTTTTGGTGTATATGCACTCATTAAACAGCCTTTTTAATTGATTGCGTGTGGATTCCTGTTTTCGTGCCCGGACGGCAGCTGTGAACCGCCTGAATACCCCTATTCCTGTTTACTGTCAGGGTGGGCCTGCGGGTAGAATCTGATGAAGAGTAGCCGCGTTGATAGGGTCCTTGTACAGGGGTTCCATAAAGCTGGGTATAATTACCCCTATATCCCAGAAGCCCTTATGAGTGCGGTGGACGCACACAGGGATGAGTGGGTGCGAGCAGCTGTTCTGGAATAGATGGCTCTGAAATGCCGTAGCGGGGCCCTTTACAGGGAAAATAGGGCTGGGTATTTGGTCAAGGTCTGGCAAGTGGGCAGAAATATTCACCTGGATAGGGTATAATATGTGTGACGGTTCAGGGAATTCATGCTTCCCAATGTCTCCCTGTCACCCCTGTTCCCTCTGCCTCTGACCTGCCTCCCTCGCCTCCTCATCCATCTGTCCCTTCTTCCTCCCGCACCCGTTCCTCTGCGGCGTGTCCGGACACGCGTCCAGCTGTCACTCGCGTTCCCCACGAGGTGCGCACACCTCTCCAGGCACCAGATTCCCTTCGCGGCACTCACAGCTCGCGGCGTCCCTCTATTTCCCCACCTGCCACATTACCTCCTTCGGTCTCTTCCCCTGCTCTCTCGCTTTCCTTGACGAGCACCCCCGTGGCGCGATGCTCCTCACGCTCCCTGTCACACACTGTATGCGCGCATCCAACCCTTACAGAAGGCGCGCGCACACGCTCCAGGTATAGGCCTTCCAAGAGCCCTGGCGTACAAGCCATATCCCTGTGTGATTCACCTGTCTCCTCCCTTGCTCCTTCTGACCTATCCCTGCAACCTCTCACTCAACCCTCTGCTCCTCCTCCCTCTCCCATTGGTCCTCCTCCCTCTCCTTTATAATCCCTGTCTGTCCTCTAGCTCATTGCTCTGCATAGCTTCTTGTGACCCCTGTGTGTGCAGTCTCTATGCTTGGCTCTCCTGTCTTTTTCAGCGCTGGTTCCTGTCCCTGCTTACCTTTGGATCTCCCTGGCTTGAACTCTGCTTTGAATTGGATTACCCTGCTTTCTCCTGCCCTTGAACCCTGCATTCGGATACTACTACGCTGCCTTCTCCAATCCTT
Source organism: Ascaphus truei (assembly GCF_040206685.1). Lineage (NCBI taxonomy): Eukaryota > Metazoa > Chordata > Amphibia > Anura > Ascaphidae > Ascaphus > Ascaphus truei. The sequence continues at coordinate 389,907,073 of NC_134483.1, read as the reverse complement.
GAACACTGGCTTACGGACATCACCATGCTGCTCTCTATAACCCCTGAACTCTGGCACACGGACATTACTATCCAAACTCTGGCATCCTGGACGTTGCAAGTATGTGTTAACCCTTTCTCAACAGGCCCGGCAACGCATTACCACACTCTGGGCAAGCCCTCACTGCTGTGGGTGCGTGTTATAACCTTACCCACCTCAGTACTGGGGACTGGCCAGGTCTGCGGGCATACAGGCGTTACAATATGTCAGTGAACACGGCAGATAAAGATTCTATTTGGTAACAGTACCGGACGGTGAGGGCAGACATGTCAGAAAGTGGCAAAAAATATGGCGCACAGCCAAAGAGAGTGGGTCAAGTGGAAAAATAAAAATATTTTATTATTGTCAGGAAGCCTGATCTAGATCATGCCTATTAAAAGAGCAGGAGCGGTACTGCACAATGAGTAAGGGAGGTAACAGAGCAGGAAATGTGCTGCACAGGGTGAAGGGTCCTCCTGTCTAGGAGACACCAGTTATGCCAAGGTTATGTTATGCACTGTTACTATTCGCACTTTATTGTTTTGTTATTTTTGTAATTCTGTGTTTGCCAGCACAATTTATTTGTGGTGCATAAATTATGCTCCTTATGCGTGGCCGTGAGGTGTTTTCACCAGAGGGAGGATGTAGCCTACTGCCCCTGGCTATACTTTTCTTTGGCCTCAACACTATAAGTCTTGATAGAAACAGGCAGTGTTGGGGTTAAACTCCTGCACATGGCCTAGCTTGCAGTTGCAGCCTGGACAGCTACAATGTTACTCTATCCAGGTGCAGACCTACCGGCAGTTTGGAGTGTCATGCCTGGGGAGGGTACTGACTGGGTCACATGCAGATGGTGTGATGCCTGTCAGTACCTGCACCTGCCTTGTTATGGGGCTGGATTACAAACCCCTCCCCCAGGTTTAAAAGCTAGCACTCCACCAAATTGTGTTGTCTGTCTTCCCTCCCTCAGTGGAGTGGGAGTGCTTCCACCTTGCCCCATCAGGGGTTTAGGGGGCTATGGAGGGGGTCTTGGGCCTCAAGCCCCTTGGGTCTGCTCCAGGGGTCAGGAGAGAGAATGGAAGCTGCAATAAAAAAACAGTTGTATCATCCCTGGACTATATGAGTCAGTGCTTGATGAGTGTCTGTGGGGAGAATCCATGTCCTTGGCAGGAGCCCTGTGGGCTGGAGGTGCTGCACCATTGGACTAGAAGCTGAAGCCTGAACTGTTGCCCCTCCCCAGTACTATCAGCGAAGACTCACTCCTCCTGTGAACAATAGGTATGCACCTCAGCACACCATGTGACTACCAAATCTCCCTTGGGGGGCGGGGGGGAGGTGTTACAGTAATATAGATTTTTTTTATTGAAATAAAAAGTAAATACATTAAAGCATCTCTATATACATGCACACTGTAGCTATTTATATCTATAGATACACGCTCAGCTGTCTCCCCACTATAAATACACAAACTCTTCAGCCCCTCTCTGTACACACAAACACACACTGCAGCTTTACACACACACACACACACACACACACACACACACACACACACACACACACACACACACACACACACACACACACACACACACACACACACACACACACACACACACACACACACACAGCAGCTCTACACACACACATACAAACTGTCGCTCTACAGCAGGGGTGAGCAAACTTTTTAGGCCGAGCCCCCCTTTTCAACCATGAAATTTCTCGGGCCCCCCTGCCTAATGTAATCAAAATCACATGAAAAAAAAAACCTTTATTGAACGGTACACAATGTAAATACAAATATGACTAAATACTTATATATTTCAACAGCTCGCTTTTGCAAAATTAGGCTGCGTCCACGCTGCCACTGAGAGCGGTGACATCACCAACTCCAAGCATGAGCACAGGGTGCCCTGCATAATTTTGCAAGCACCAGCGGGGGTGTGGATCGGGGCTATTTATGTGTGTGGCTGTGTGTGTGTGCATTGACTGCTGCTGAGCGCGCTCCAACATCAATTTTGTTTGTCTCCCCAAACGCCAAGCTTGGGAGAGTGTACGTGCACAAATGCAATCCTTTTTGGGGGGGGGGGGGGAGGGGGCATTCATCCTCCTCTTTGCTACCTCCCTTCCCTCTTCCCCCCCCCTTTTTTTCCCATCCCCTCCCTTTTTTCCTTCACCCATTTGCCTTTTTATTCTCCCTGCTCTTTGGCTTGCTGTCCCCAGTGTCATCCACACTCCTACCTACAGTATTATGTATGATTTATTTATTTCCGTTTTCAATGTTGTGTTTTCATTTTTATTTTTAAATTATTTCTGTACATTCATATTATTATTGATGTAATGGCAGCCTACCCTTTTCCTTGCAGAGGATCGCAGCGAAGCAGGTTGCCAGCAGAGGAGAGCAGGGCCACAGCGCTATTACAGGGCAGACACCGGAAGGAGGGGCATTTGACGTCACAGCGCTGGGACATGCTCCTCCCCCATACCTCCGAAGCCCCCGTGCGTGCACACACCATCATGTGGCCAAAACCTGCACTATCCTGTTCGGCCGCCCGCGCACAGCTTTTTCGCCCTCCCACGCACAGCGCCTGCTGGCCAGCGCACTCCAGGTTTCACCGCACGCCACATGTGCCCCCCTAGATAATCTTGCGCCCACCAGTTTGCGCACTGATGCATTCAAACACCCACACACAATCACAACACAGACACAGCCCACATACTCAATCACAACACACACAGAATACACACTCATATCACAACAAACACACACACCACACAGACACAACACACACACACTCAATCACAACACACACACAACAAACACACTCAATCACAACACACACAGACACATAACACATACTCAATTACAACCAACACAGACACAACACACACTCAATCAAAACACCCACAATTACAACCAACACAAACACAACACACACACTCAATCCCAACACCCACACACACACTCAACACACACAATCACAACCAACACAGACACAACATACAATCATAAAAGTCAAACACTTTCATCTGGGTCCCCCATGTGCTTCTGCAAACAGACAGGAGGAGGAGGGGTTGTCTGTGTGCAGTGAAGGCCCCGTCCCCGCAGCAAGCAACAGAAGAGAGAAGCAGCAAGGAGCTTGAGCTTCTTGGCCGCTGTGCACAGCATCTGCCCTCCCCCAGGTTTTAAAGCATACCACCTGCGCCCCCCCCCCTAAATAATCTTGCGCCTACCCAGTTTTTGCACCGCTGCTCTACACACACATACACACACACACACACACTACTGCTCTACACACACATTCTGCAGACAGACCTACACACACACACACACACACACACAAACTCTGCAGCTCAAATACAAACTCTGTAGACAGACACACACAAAGTGCTACTGCACACACACACACACACACACAAACTCTGCAGTCAGACATGCACAAATTCTGCTGCTACACACAAAACAAAATACAGGCATACCCCGCATTAACGTACGCAATGGGACCGGAGCATGTATGTAAAGTGAAAATGTACTTAAAGTGAAGCACTACCTTTTTCCCCACTTTTGATGCACGTACTGTACGGCAATCATCATATATGTGCATAACTGATGTAAATAACGCATGTATAACAGGCTCTATAGTCTCCCCGCTTGCGCACAGCTTCGGTACAGGGAGGGAGCCGGTATTGCTGTTCAGGACGTGCTGACAGGCGCATGCGTGAGCTGCTGTTTGCCTATTGAGCGAAATGTACTTACTCGCGAGTGTACTTAAAGTGAGTGTCCTTAAAGCGGGGTATGCCTGTATGCAGACAGATGCAAACACAAACTCAAATAAAAAACACACTCTGCAGACAGCAGCACAAACTCTCCCTCCTCAATGTGTCCTGTGCGGAGCTCTCTGCAGGGAGGGGGGAAGTATCTGCCTGGCTTCTACTTCCTGTCCAATCACCTCCCTTGTCTGAGAACTGTTTTGACAAGGGACAGCTGACTGGCTGGAAATTAATACTTGGCAAGGTGCAAAAAATTCCGAGGCATTACTGAATGAGTAATGCCTGGGATTTTAACCAATCAGAGAACAGGGATTTCAATAATGCCCGGAATTTAACAACTTTAGCCTATACAGGCGGTCCTCGCTTATCCGACGGAATGCGTCCCACCAACCACCGTCGGATAACGGACCGTTGGATTGCAGGTCAATGTTATTCAGCGGGGGCAACCATCAGATAAACGGATAATGTGTCTGGTGGCGGCAGATAAGGCATCTGTTGGTAAGCAAGAACTCACTGTAATTCCCAATAAATTATTTGTTACTTTCAAAAATAAAAAAAATGCTGTCAAAAATAAAAAAAATGCTATTACGTAAAACAAGGAAACATAGAGTAGAAACAATTTTTTGCTTATTGACTTAAAAGTATTATTGTACTGACTACCTTAGATGACTTCAGGGAACGTGCCAAATTCTCAAACCCCAGATATTTAAGGTATTTCGCTATTTTTTTTTGATCCTTCCTCTGCAACATCTCCTGATGTTTGCTTAGTATTGTCTGTATCTTCTTCATTATTTCTACAGCAATATTTATATCTCTCTGTTCTTTTGCTAAATGAGAAAATGAAAAAATAATACAGTACATCTTTGGTTATATTATTTCCAAAAAGACATAATAAAATGCATATGAGATATAGATCCCTATTTCTTCTATTCTACATATTTCATATACATGTGAATGTAACTAAAACATGGATGCAGCCATTAAGAAAGCGTGAGCTTCAAGTTAAAATGAACAAATGCAAGGCACAATGTTCCAGAAATTCTTGATATCCTCTAGAAAATTGTAGTTATCTCCCTGCAGTTCCCATTCTCCAGTGATCAGCGGGGTCACTTTAGAAACATACTGTATAAAACAAAAAAAGGGGCTCAAAGAAAAAATAAAACACAAAATGAGTACCAATAAGTCAAATGTATAAAGAGCACATCAAATGCTCATAACATTACAAATGAATTAAAAAGTTCACATAAATCTAAACATCCGTTGAACAAAAAAACCACAGAGGGCAAAGGTCTTGTGAAAAACAGGCAGCCTTGGGTGTGCCGGATCCGTCTGGTGACAGCACCTCCTCCTGTACAGGATCCTACTATGTTGGATAACATAACAGGACCCCATGCAATAATACACACAATTATAATAATGATAATAATAATAATAACAGTTTACTGCATGCATAAGAAGAATAACAATATACTGTCCCCACCAACAAGGCCACGCACGGCCGTACCCTCACAGTGTCCTCCAATTCAATGTCCCCCTTTGGTGAATTATCTCCCCAAAGTACTGAGGGCCCTTGGGCTCCTAACCACCCTGGTGTCCACAAGCAGCAACCCACCCAAATGTGTGAGACGGCGCTACCCACAACTACCATGTGCAAAGTTGGTGCACTTGATGATACCTGCCAGGTACTCCAACACCCGGTAGCGCCACAATAGAAAGATGGGATCCACTGATCCAGCGATGGTTGTTGTCAATGACGACAACCGCCTCCACGTGGGTGACCTCCCAAGTGGATGGTATCACCCCTGAAGATAGTCTCTAATCTGTTTTTTGATCTGGTCCCAGACAATGGATCACCACTTCGCAGCCGTGTCCTGGCTGTGTCCCTCACACTGGTGATACAGAGTCAGTGTCCCTAACTACTGGGCCTCTCCCTGCAGCGACCACAAGTTGAGAGGTGTCGGGGCCTAGCTGGGGCATAAGGGGGTCTCTGGTCTCTAAGAGTCGCTGGGTCTCTATGGGGGTCACAGACGCCCTGCACCTACACACCCTACCGCTTCATCGTCCCAGCTCTGACTGGCGTGCTCCTATCACACAAAATGTATCCATTTGGGGAAGCAGGGAATCCTGGCAGTCCTATTGGCTAAGCCTGCTCATGTGCTGCTGCAGCCCCTATGCATGATGGGGCTTTTAGTCCCCACGGAGTCCTTCATAGCTATGGCCGCCTCGCATGCCTACACTGTGCATGCGCGATAACAGCCAAGATGGCGGCATCCTGCAAGGGGAGTCGCTGGTAGCCTACGTCAACCTGGTCGCCTGCCAGAACCTCCCCATGCTCCCCACCAGCATCCGCTGCCAGAAGCAGCTGCAGCCAGAGGTAGGGGGCGGACGGGGGACCAAGGGGGACCCAGGCTATTTTCTCCCCCTGGTGATAGGACCAACATCCCCGCTTGGGTACAGTGTAACACATATATAACTATAACCACACAATGAGTTATATAATTTAAAAAATGCAGTATCATATGTATCTTATCACATGAATCGGCTTTACATCAAGTTATACAAGCAGCAAACCCAACCAAATGTGTGAGAAAGCAATGCCCACAACTACTGTGTGTAATGTTGGTGCACTTTTTGATACCTGCTGGGTACTCCAGTACCCGGTAGTGCCACAATGGAAAAATGGGATCCACTTATTCACATGGGGTGACCTCCCACGTGGATGGTATCACCATTGAAGATAGTCTCTGATCTGTAGATTAATCTGGTAACAGACCACCGGATCACCAGTTCGCTGCCACGTCCTGGCTGTGTCCATCACACTGGTGCTACAGGGGCAGTGTCCCTAACTACTGGGCCTGTCCCTGCAGTGACAACAAGCTAAGGGGAGTTGGGGCCTAGTTGGGGCCTAAGGGAGTCTCTGGCCTAGGGCAGGGGTCACAGACGCCCTGCACCTACACACCCTACCCCTTCCTCGTCCCAGCTCCGACTGGTGTGCTCCTAGTGAGTGAAATGTATCTATTTGGGGAAGCATGGAATCCTGGAAGTCTGTGACAGGGTAAACAAAAGCCACCAGTTATATGCCTGGAAAACCTATGTCTAGTCTGCAGTGCAGCACTGACTAGGTTAACTTCAGCTGGGAACCTCAGGACAATTAGTTGGATCCCAGCTGCCTAATCAAGGTATGTTAAAACCCAGGCTGTAGACACATGGAGGCTGTTGATGAGAGAGGAGTAAGCTGCTAAAGTGATTCCTGAAAACAAGGTCTGAGAAGCAAAGTAGTGAAACTGTGAACTGTCTGTACCCTGCATAGAATAAGGGTATCTGCATATATATAAACTGTCTGCTAAAGAGAAACGGTTTTGTTCGGTTTGCTGAAGGAAAAGCCATTTTCGTTTAGTGCTGAAAAAGAGCTATTTTTGTTTTGTGTGCTGTATATTTTTCAAGGCAAAATAAAACAGCCTTGTCAAGAAACCCACGTGTGTAGTTGCATGTACCCTGCAACACAGTCCTATTGGCTAAGCCTGCTCATGTGCTGCTGCAGCCCCTATGCATTATGGAGCCCTTAACTGCTATGGCCACCTCATGCTCTTACACTGCGCATGCATGGTATCTCGTGCATGCGTGATCATAGCCAAGATGGCGGCGTCCTGCAAGGGGAGCCGCCGGTAGCCTGGGGCGGGTCCAGGAGGGGATGTAGCTCTGGGGGATACTAACCCAGGGTATATGAGCGGGCAACAAACTTGGAAAATGGGAGACGGGGCTGGGGAAGGGAAACCCTCACTACTGCTTGGAAAGGTAGTGATGGTGCTACAATCTGGGGTGATATATGAGCGGGCACCCTTCGGGCAGAGTCTCTGGCAGGTAAATGACCTGAGGGGCATCTTCTGGGCATATCTCCTGCCTGATGGCCAGTAACACAACACTCCCTTGGTGAGCGTTGTCATATTTTCTACTGATGATCCTGACGTTGCTCACACCAGGTGATCTTTTCACTTGGTCGCGGACAATGAACATCGACGTGAGGGCAGGGACTCCTCTCACTGTGACCATGAGTCGCAAAGGTTACCGGAGCTCTAAGGCCCACTCGTGGACCTGTTGTTTGCGAGGGCGTAAACATGGTGTTTGATTGGTTTACAAATTTGACTGCTGAGTAGGGCACACCAGGTCTGAGATCTCAGCAGTGCGTCCAATTGTAACGCACTTTTCCCCCACCCCTGGCAGATATTGTGGCTCTGGTGTATGTGGTGCATTACATGCGGCTCACAGGAGAAATGAGCCTCTGCTGCTTGGAACCTGGGGTGTGCCTGATCTGTCTGGTGACAGCGCCTCCACCTGTACGGGATCCTACTGTTGGATAACCCCGTTACAGAACCACATGCAATAATACACACACTGATAATAATAGTGTCCCTAACTACTGGGCCTGTCCCTGCAGTGACCACTAGCTGAGGGGAGTCAGGGCCTATCTGGAGTTTAAGGGAGTCTCTGGCCTATTGCAGTTGTCACAGACGCCCTACACCTACACACCCTACCCCATCCTCATCCCAGCTCTGACTGTCGTGATCCTAGCACACGCAATGTATCTATTTGGGGAAGCAGGGAATCCTGGCAGTCCTATTGGCTAAGCCTGCTCATGTGCTGCTGCAGCCCCTATGCATGATGGGGCTTGTAGTCCCCATGGAGCCCTTCCCTGCTATGGCTGCCTCACGATCCTACACTGCGCATGCGTGGCATCTCGTGCATGCGCGATCATAGCCAAGATGGCCATGCCCTGCAAGGGGAGCCGCCAGCAGCCTCCGGCGACCGGGTCACCTGCCGTAACCTCACCACACTCCCCCCCAGCCTCTGCTGCCAGATGCAGCTGCAGCCACAGGTAGGGGGCAGACAGGGGACCTAGGGTGGACCGAGGCTATACTCCTGGTGAAAGAACCAACATCCCCGCTTGGACACAGTGTAACACATATATAACTTTAACCACACAATGAGTTACATAATAAAAACAAATGCAGTATCATATGTATCTTATCACATGAATCAGCTTTACATCAAGTTATACATCTCGGTAAACATGACTATGACCGACTTGACTTTACTGCGAGACCACTGCTGAGCCTTATAATGGGGTGCCCCAAAAGAATCATAGGATACCTGGTTGGGAGGGTACCTAGCACCTAGCATGTTGTTTCTGGGTGTTTAGGTACTTGTATTTGTTTTATTCTTGTGTATTTTTGACATTCATGCTTTTGTTTTAGTGTGACCATTGACTGCTATAGTTGCTTATCATGCCCATATTATATGGGTATGATGTACTACTATGCCACTCAATGGGTACAGGGTGGGTATAGTGGGTCCGGGGTGGGAGGTTAGGCCTCCCGGGTGGGTTGTGGGTCAGGGTGGGTTAACCCCTTAATTACTATAGCGGTTATTAACTGCTAAGGCGATAAAGGTGTTAGGGGCCATTAGATTGTATTTTATTATGTATTGTTGCTGGCATCAGAGGACATGGCCCTGCAGTATGCTGACGAGGATGCCCTACATGTAGGCAGGGGTAAGTAGAACTGTTTTTATTTAATTTATTTATGCTGGCTAGCTAATTTTGTGTTTAATAATGGGCAAATAATTTATTATCCATATCTGGATAATAGTTGGTTATTTCACACATTACTGCGTCACACATCACACAGTATGCATTTGGTGAGGGGGGGAAGGTGTATTTTTTAAAATGTTGGCCATGTTTTTAAATACAGGAATGGTATCGCAGGCCAGCAGGGACCCACGGGGACCACCCGAGGACCCACGGGACCACCTGAGGACCCCTGGATGCCCCCGGTGACCACTTGAAGACCACCGGACACCTGCGGGGACCCCTGTGGGGCCCCCAGACACATGCAGGGACCACCCGAGGGCTCATAGACACCCATGGGAACAACCCGAGGGCCCCCAGACCACCTGCGGGGACCACCTTTGGAACCCATCGGGGCCCACGGACACCCGCGAGGACCACCTGGAGGCCCATGGAGCCTAGTGGGGAACACCTGAGGGCCCCCAGACACCCATGGGAACCCCCTGGGTTGCCCTGCGGGGCCTGTGGACACCTGTGGGGACTACGGGACCCCTGTCAGCCTGTGGTATTAATCCTGTGTGTAAAATAATGGTTTTATGTGGGGCACAGGGGGTGAGTTGTGTATTGGTGATTATTACATATTTTAATTTTATTACTAGTGTATTGTAGCAGGGGGTCTCCAGAGCAGAACCTTGTTGATTTCAGATCTGGGGACCCCCTGCTTCCCGAGACACAGGCCCCATTATAGGATATACTGGCACCCCATAACGGGGCCTGTATCTCGGGAAACAGGGGGTCCCCGGACCTGAAATCAATGCGGTTCTGCTCCGGAGACCCCCTACTCACATATACTAGTAATAACATTGAAATTTAAAAAAAATTCTGGCGAGATTGGCACAGGGAGAGGTGACTCTCTCTCCCTGCAGCAGAATCAACTCACCGGGTGAGCCCTTTTCGGAGGGCAGATCATCACGTCCCCGGCTACTCACCATTTTTGCAAATGTTTCTATCACTGGTATTCAGGCTTTCTGCATACCGTGATAGCAACGCTGTCAAAAATGGAGATTTCAATTTGCTGGCAATTTTTTTTTATAAATCATGTATTTATGGGGGGGGGTGGGGCACAGGGGGTGGGTTATGTATTTAATAAATAGAATGATGTTTATTGTGGGGCAGTGTATTGTTTTTATTGTGGGTACTGGGGGTGGGGGAAGGGGTTTTTGCCCCAAGGATATGTGGGTAGGCCTCCCGGCTGGGTAGTGGGTGAGGGTGGTTAGGCCTCACGGGGTGGGGGGTAGTGGGGGAGGGTATGTAGGCCTCCGAGTGGTGGGTGAGGGTGGGTTAACCCCTTAATGACTGTAGTGGTTAATAACCGCTATGGTGATTAAGGGGTTAGGGGACATTACATTGGATGTTTTTATTCTTGTGTATGTTTTGCAGCATCGGAGGGGGCATGGGCAAGATGAAGATGAGGATGAAGACAGCCTTCATTGTGGGTGCCTGTAAAAGGTAAGAGTAATATGTTTTTACTGTATTTATTGAAAGTTATATGTATTTAAAATGGGCAAATGCATTATTATCCATATGTGGATAATAGTAATTTTGCCCATTACTGTATTGTATGTGTTAGGGGGGTGTATTTAGTTATAAATATTGTTTATTATTTTTGGAGGCGCAACATTGGTACCGCAGGCCCGCGAGTACCCTGGGACACCCGTGGGGACCCCGGGACGGCAGCGGGGACCTCTGGACTCCCGCAGGGACCCCTGCAGGGACCCCCGCACTCTTGCGAGGACCCCGGCTTGGTGAGCCGGGGACACCCACCCCCAGACCCCTGCGGCCTGTTGTATGGGTTTTGCGCATGCAAAAATAATTTTTTCTAACTCCAGCTTTTTTTGCGTCTACCTCGAGCTGACGTGTTCTGATCAACGCAACTTTCGCGTACGCTAAGGTTGCGTTGCTTAGTGCATCCCGCTTAAGGGCAGAATTTAACGCAAACAGGATAATGAACGAGCAAAGTTGGACTTAGAAAAAATTCCTCAAAAAAGTCAGTTTCAGAGCGCAAAGTGCCTGTTTGTGTTGCTTAGTACATCGGGTTCAGCGCAACATCACGTTCTAAGAGCACTTTGCACTCTAAAAGTGACTTAACGGAGCTTAGTGCATGACCCCCATAGTCTTTAATGGAGTCTCACTTAAAAAAAGCCATAATACTGTAAATAATTTTTTTGTTCCAGTACCTCCCAATCTCACTAATTTTTATGCTAAATGGTTGACATCCCTACACTTAATAAATAATAATAACATACTAAGAAAAGAAAAATACCTACTGTGAGTTTTGCATTGCTCAAGCCACACCTCAACGCAGGTGTTTAATGTTGTTAGTTCCACCAGAAACTTCACAGAATGTGTCTGAACAGTCTTGACAAATTCTTCCAGTCTTTTTATCCCAGGGACAAAAGTATCTTTAAGTTCTTTTTCGAAAGAAGAAGCCATGGAATTCCACTGTTCAATTTCCTTATTTTCATCTTTGGCCTTAATCCTCTTCCGATTCTCCTCTTTAATTTTCTCTTTTTTTGTCATCTATTAACATAAACATTTCTGTCAAATTTATAGAACATTTACAGTTTACTGCAAACATTTCAATTATTTTACAATCTTTTTAATCCCCCACCACCAAAAAAATCCCCCACCACCAAAAAAATCCCCCACCTCTTTCTGACAGGAAGCAAAATGTTTTAGTTTCTTGGCAGGAGGTATTCGATTTATACCTGTTTCTTATATCACAATACAGTTGGTTTATGTAGTTAACTACCTTGTCCCCCACATTGACCCTTTACACAGAAAAATCACCTTATAAGCAACCCAAAGGACTTATCAACTGTAGCGGGATGTCCTTTGTCATTTTATTATACATTCCATGGGAGGTCATCTATTGTATATGTGCATATAAATTTCATATTTTAATGATAAATATCAGTGTTTTTTCTACCTCTCTGCTAAAGACAAGATGCTGAGGTACAGTATTGCTTTTCCAAGTAGGACCCAAGTAGGTGCATGTTAATACTATTTAAAGAGGTATTTCTATGGGCTTCCATATTACTGGATTTATTTCCGTGATGTATTCAGCATTTTGAGCACTTGGTAAATTATTCTAAAAATAAACAAGTTGATACATGGTGCTATAAGCAAATTTAAATAAATGATGCACATGTGAAATATGTAAGTGAACTGAGGAATCAGAAAAGTATTATGGCTATAAGACATATAGAAGTGGTTATAAACACAAGAAAATGCTCACCGCTCAACCTCAGTGTCTAAAATGGATGTATGATCATGGAGGTGGTGCATAAAAAAATGTAAGACATATCCACAAAGTCTGATCAGAGGAGATCAGGAATAGGTCCCCAAATACTGACTGACTGGGTGGGTTACTGACTTTACTGACTGGGTGGGTGGGTTACTGGCTGAGTGGGTGGGTGGGTTACTGACTGAGTTTTACTGACTGACTGACCCTGGGTGTGAATGTTTTACTGACTTTTGGGTTACTGACTGGGTGGGTGGGTTACTGACTGACTGGATCGGTTACTGACTTTACAACCGTACAGTGGTTGCTATGGACGCCGTCGGACCAGGAACTGAGACAGTGCATGTCTCAATGACTACGTGGTACACAACGGACTCACAAATGTGCAATTACCTCACGATGTCTGCCTGCTGGGCTGTTCGCATTGGCGCTCTTGCCTGTCAATTTTTCAGTGTGCCTCCCATTGGTCATAGGACTGCTGTGGGTGGTGCTATGCAGCTGCATGTTTGATTTTCACGGTTTTTAATGGATTGTTGAATTGGGTTCAGGTGTTTTTGTACTCACTGGTGGGGGTATATATGGGTGTTTAGATCAGTCACTTGTTGCACTGCCTTGAGGAAGGTCCCTTTGTGAGGACTGAAACGTTGGCTGCCCTGTGTTGATAATACACTTTACTGTTTGAATTATACTGCGTGTGCTGTCTCTTTGTCCTCGGGAGATCCCTTGTCATCTTTTGTCTACATTACATTACAACTATGGGACAAGCATCTGCCTCCATTTCGAAACCGTGAGTGCAAACTACAATTATATATATATATATATATATATATATATATATATATATATATATATATATATATATATATATATATATATTGTGATGTAGTGAAGCAAAAGGTGTTTGAGGGGTGGTACATAGGACCCAGCACATTCCAGGGTATGTTCCCTTCCCTCTCTCCTTTGCCCTAATTAATGAGTTGCAAGGTAAAAGGCAGCACAGACAGTTTCCTGCTGCTGCTGTGCTGATCTGAAGGCACATACACAGACAGCCCTGTGAGAGACTGCAAGGGGAGCTGCTGCAGGTACAGTGTGCAATGTGGGGAAATTGTTTAGTTCTCCCACTGTTAGTCCCTAACTAAGCTGTGTTAGTCAGAACTCCTGAAAGGAGTTAGGTCTTTTGTTTCTGTTTTGTGAAGTGTTAATCCTGTTCCTGATTTGAACCTTGTAAATAACCCTCCTGTGCACAAATGCTAAGTTTTCCTGCCTTTGATCTGGACATAAGATCATACTTTGGGACTGAGACGTCACAATTGGTAGAGTTAAATGTGGGCAGTTCACAAGGCAGTGAAAGTGGAAAATGGAGGAATTTCTGACCACACTTCAGCACAGGTAAACAGAAAATGCTGGTATCCTAATGCCGGGTTTGCAGCAATTGGCAAAGACCCAAGAGCAGATGTCAAAATCCTATAATGAGAGTTTACAACAGATGACAAAGTCACAAACTGAAGGTACGGCGTTGTTAGTACAGTAGATGGTACTGTCCCTACATCAGATGCTAAAAGAGCAAAACGAGGCGCAACTTCGCCTACACCAGGAGCTCCAAGTGTTGGGAGAGAGAATTACTGCCCAGACTAGCGTGGCCCCACAGGTCGCTCACCAGGTAAAATCTCACATCATACAGAAAATTACGATGGACGATGACGTGGAGGCATACCTATCGATTTTTGAGCATACCGCAGCCCGCGAAGGATGGCCATCCGAGCAGTGGGCTGCAATGATTGCTCCCTTCCTGGTGGGTGACTCGCCAAAGGCCTATTATGACTTGGAGCCAGAGCAAGCAAAAAACTATGAAACCCTGAAGGCTGAGATTATGGCATGGCTAGGTGTCACTGTCGCTGTTCGGGCCCAGCGGTTCCACTGCTGGCATTACGATACAGAAAAAACTCCACGCTCCCAACTCTACAGCCTCATCCACTCTGCATGGAAATGTCTCCAGCCTGACATTCGTCAGGCTGGAGACATTTCCATGCAGAGTGGATGAGGCCGTCATTGAAAGGGTCATCATAGACCGGTTCCTGCGGGGTCTTCCTCGCACCATCCAAAAGTGGGTCAGCCAGAATGGCCGCCAAAACGCAAAGCAGTTGGTTGCTTTAGTGGAACGCCACTTTGCTGCTGAGGAGATGGCCCGGAATACAAGTCCCGACGAGTTTCCCGGTCACCGATCCCCGCACGTCAGGAGGTCTGGTAAGACTGTTCCTCTGCCTAATGGGCCACAGGGACTCAGACTCCCATAAAGGAGTTGGAAGTCCCTATGGCCCATAGAAGGGACTCTAGTCCCATTCCTTCCAATAGACTGGAGAAAAAACCCCGACCCAGTTTTGGGAAGTACACTGAATGCTACAAATGTCATGAACTTGGACATGTGGTGGCAGTTTGCCCTATGAACTCTGACTAAATGCAATGTGACATTTCTGTGGGGTATTTTTTGGGCGGGGTTCCTGCTGTTAAGCAGACTGTTATAGAGAAGGGTCATTTAGAGAGAAACAGGATGTGTGAAGTAAAAGTAGATGGAGTACCTGTAAGAGAAATGCTTGATCCTGGCAGTTACATTGTTCACTGCACATCTGGTTAAGTCTGGGTTTCTGACAGGAATCGCCTTACAAGTAACCTGTATCCATGGGGATAATCACACTTACCCGGCTGCACAAGTGTACTTAGAAAACCCCATCGACCCAGTACATCATCAGGTCGGGGTAGTGCCGAATCTGATGTACGAGGTATTAGTGGGTCAGGATTTCCCGTGGTTTTGGGAACTGTGGGAAAGAAAGTCTGATTGTGTCCAGGTTGTACCCTTGTTGTCTGAGGCCCCCAATCCTGTAGACCCTGGTTCTCTGTTAAAGGGTATGGCAGGTGAAGAACCTGAGGTTGAGGACCCCCAAGAATTAGATTTTCAGGACTTACAGGTTGCTCCCGTAAAGTTTGCCTCTGCCCAACTAGACGATTTGACACTAGTAAACGCCAAGGCCACAGTAGTGAGCATAAATGGGGTACCAGTTAACCCCCATGTTACGCCATCACCACCCTACTTTGTCTACAATAATGACTTCTTGTATAGGATAGAAAGAGAAGACCCCCGATAGGTTAGAGTAACTTCTGGTGCCAAAATCCTTTAGAAGTCAGATGTTGGACCTGGCCCATAGCCATATCCTGGGGGGACACCTAGGGGCAAAGAAAACCACTGATAGAATAAAGGCGTGATTTTACTGGCCGGGTCTACACAAAGAGGTAGAACATTATTGTGAGATATGTCCAGAGTATCAAATGACCTCACCAGTAAAATTGTTCCGTAGTCCGTTAGTACCCTTGCCCATTATTGAAGTTCCTTTTGAACGTATTGGAATGGACCTGATAGGTAACGGGCCTAAGTCAGCACGGGCCATCAACACATTCTAGTCATTGTAGACTATGCCACAAAATATCCGGAAGCGGTTCCCCCCGGAATACATCCGAAAAAGGCATAGCCAAAGAATTAATGTTGTTTACTCGGGTCAGGATCCCCAAGGAAATATTAACGGACCAAGGAACCCCTTTTATGTCCCGGGTTACGAAAGAGCTATGCATATTGTTGAATATCAAACATTTTCACACCTAGGTCTATCACCCTCAAACCGACGGCCTAGTGGAGCGATTTAACAAGACTCTTAAACATATGTTACGGAAGGCCATAGACCGAGATGGTAAAAACTGGGACTTTCTCTTACCGTATTTATTGTTTGCCGTAAGAGAAGTTCCTCAGGCCTCTACAGGTTACTCTCCCTTTGAGTTGTTGTATGGGAGACACCCACGAGGTATACTTGATATGCTCAAAGAGACCTGGGAAACAGAGTCAACACCCCACCGTAGCATAATCGAACATATTTCACAGATACAGGATCGCATTGCAGCAGTGTTGCCGATTTTGCGACAACACATGCAGCAAGCCCAGAGTTCATAGCAGAACTCTTATAACCGGAATGCCAGACTTAGGGTGTTTAGGCCAGGACATAAGGTGTTAGTGCTGGTACCTACAGTAGAATGTAAGATTTGGCCACCTGGCGGTAACCCTACGAAGTCCTAGAAAGAGTAGGAGAGGTCAATTATAGAGTTAGCCAGCCCGGGAGGAGGAAGCCAGAACAGTTATATCATTTGAATCTCTTGAAGCCCTGGTAAGAGAGGAAAGCGTTGGTTAATGTACTGTAGTTCAGACTGTTCCATCTAGAGAACCTTCTATTCCTGAAGTAAGAATTGCTGCCACCTTGTCTGGCCCTTAGAAACAGGAGGTAAAATAGTTTCTTGTGTGCAATGCCCGAGTTTTTTCCCCTGTACCCGGGAGAACCTCGGTTATTGAGCATAACATCCATACAGAGCCTGGTAATGTCATACATGTTAAGCCCTATAGATTACCTGAGGCTAGGCGACAGGCCATTAAAGAGGAGGTACAGAAAATATTAGACCTCAGCGTTATCGAGGAATCATTCAGTAACTGGTCGAGCTTTATCGTACTGGTTCCAAAACCGGATGGCTAGATCAGGTTCTGTAATTATTTTAGGAAACTAAATGCAGTCTCCAAATTTGATATTACCCTATGCCCAGGTGGACAATCTGATAGACAGGGTAGGTGATGCCCGATACATAACCACCTGCGATTTGACTAAGAGGTATTGGCAGGTACCTCTAACACAAGCTGCTAAAGAAAAAACAGCGTTTTCCACACCAGGCGGGCTATACCAATATAAGGTCCTACCCTTTGGTCTACATGGTGCTCCAGCAACCTTTCAGAGATTGATGCACCGGGTGTTGAAGCCCCATACGGACTATGCCGTGAGCTACCTGGATGATGTGATCATTCACAGTAATGACTGGGACTCTCACCTGGAAAAGGTACAGGCAGGTATAGACTTTCTGGAGGAAGCTGGTCTGACAGCAAACCCTGCTAAGTGTGCCATAGGTTTAGAAGAGACCAAGTACTTGGGGTATACGGTTGGTAGAGGGCTTGTGAAACCGCAGGTGGCGAAGTTGAAGACAATTAGGGAGTGGCCGAGACCAAGAACTAAAAAACAGGTTAAAGCCTTTCTTGGCCTGGCCGGTTACTAATGTCGCTTTATACCAGACTTTGCCACCCTGTCAACCCCTCTTTCCGACCTAACGAAAGGGAAAAGTTCGGTCATGGTGAAGTGGTCTGACCAGGCGGAAAAAGTTTTCCAAAACTTAAAAGATGCCTTATGTGCTCATCCCATCCTGATCACCCCGGACTTAACCAGGGAATTTCGGGTTCAGTGTGACGCTTCCGATGTAGGTATAGGAGCGGTCCTGTCACAAAAAGTCGGAACGGAGGAACACCCCATCATATATATTAGCCGAAAGCTAACTGTCCATGAGAAAAGATATGCCGTAGTTGAGAAAGAGGGCTTGGCCATCAAATGGGCATTGGAGACTCTAAAATATTATTATTTAGGGAGAAAATGTACCCTAATAATGGACCATGCACCTTTAAAGTACATGCAGCAAAATAAGGAAAAGAATGCTCGTGTAACCCGCTGGTTCTTGAGTCTCCAGGGGTTCACAGTTGAACACAGGCCAGGCTCCAAGCATGGAAATGCTGATGCATTGTCCCGGGTATACACCTCCCTATTTTCAAGTGCTCACCCGATAACGATTGAGCAAAGGGGGGGGGGGGGGGGGGGGGATTTGTGATGTAGTGGAACAAAAGGTGTTTGAGGGTAGGTACATAGGACCAGCACCTTCCAGGTGTGTTCCCTTCCCTCACCTGAGCCCTAATTAATGAGTTGCAAGGTAAAAGGCAGCACAGACAGTTTCCTGCTGCTGTGCTGATATGAAGGCACATACACAGACAGCCCTGTGAGAGACTGCAAGGGGAGCTGCTACAGGTACAGTGTGCAAAGTGGGGAAAGAGTTTAGTTCTCCCACTGTTAGTCCCTAACTAAGCTGTATTAGTCAGAACTCCTGAAAGGAGTTAGGTCTTTTGTTTCCGTTTTATGTTATGAGTTAATCCTGTTCCTGATTTGAACCTTGTAAATAAACCCTCCTGTGCACAAATGCTAAGATTTCCTGTCTTTGATCTGGACATAAGATCCTATGCTGGGACTGAGATGTCACTATGTATATGTATATGTATGTATATTATGTATGTAAAACTTATACCTTACCCTAATGAAGCATACTTAGTTACGTGAAACAGCGTCGGGTTTTATGGACATCACAACGGTGGCGTCTGGTGGTGGGATGTGATGTGGAGGCAAATGGATTACTGCTGGAACTCTCAACTCTCAAACCTGGTTGTATAGCGATGATTTACTTCCATTCATGTTTACCTAGTATTTGGCTGCTGATAAAGTTTTATGACTCTGCTACCATCTAGAACAGACATATTTGCCAATAGAGCTACCAATGTTATGTATTGATTATACTGATTCATGCACCTATTAGATAGCTAACAACTCTGAAGCACTTACAGTATGTTGTCACCTGTTGTATTAACTACCGCTATGATTATAGGGTGTGTTTGTAAGGAATCCGGTTCTGCTTTGCTTATAGCCTTGCAGAACTATGCAGTTTCTAATTACTCCCTCTGGCAATCTATAAGCACCTGTGCTAGCTATCTCTGCTGCCCTAGCCGGTGCTCCATCATTGGAGGAATTCTCACACACCTCCATCCTGTGATTGGCTCACTGCCCTTTATATGCTGGGCTTTGGCACTGATTCAGTGCCGAGCATAATACTTCTCTGGACGTTACTGTGTTCAGCCACAAGCCTACTGGCTTGTCTCATTTGTGTACTAACCTTTCTAGTTCTCGTTATTAGTTCCCTGAGGCCTGCTGCTACTCTCCATGCACAGGCCTGAGTTCTTGTGTTCCAAAGGCCTGTTGTTACTCTCTACGCAGAGGCATGTCTTCCCGTGTCCCCAGAGGTCTGCTGCTACACTCCACGCAGAGGCCTGTTCCTGACTCCTGTACTGAAGCAATTGTTTGCCAGTACTGGTTCCTGGTACCTGCTGCATTTTCCCCTAGCAGAGGTTACCCTTCGTTTCCTGAGGCCTTCTGATACTCTCCACGCGGAGGCTTGTTTTGGACCCCTGTGCTGAAGTGTTGGTTTTCCCCGGCGCTGCCCTGCGGTGTTCCTCGGCCAGCCTGCTGTCTTCTCCTACAGACACCGACATCATGGGCCGAAGCCGCCTCTCGCACAGAGGTCGCTCACGCTCCTACGCCGAAGCGGGGAGCTCCTGTCTACCAGTTGCCGAACTACTGCTTGAATAACAACGATGTTGCCTTCTCCAATCCTGATCCTGCTATGTACGACTATGGATTTCGCACTCCGGATCAGTCTGCACGGACTAAGGTCGGTGATTATATAACCCCACCTCAGCCCTGCGGTCCGGTCCCAGTTTGTGGCGAGCACAACCGTAACAGTGTTCTATTTCAATGCATCTGGACTTGTGATGCCTTTGGGAATTGCCTGAATACTACGGCTCTTTTCTGTGATAGATATGCATCTAATGTCTACTGAACTTGTATTTGAATGGTTATACCTTTGTCCATTATGATCATCCCTATTTGCCTATAAAGGTTATACTTAACCTTAGTACAATTTTATCACCTGGCACAATAGTGAACAATAGCTGGTGTATCCTCTAAACACAGCTGTATGTCCAGCACTCACCACCAGGTTTTTAAGATTCACACACTTTTACGTATCATTTTGACCTCCATATTTTGATACCAACTGTTGGTTTGCAATACTTCAGAAACTGGTTGGGTGCAGTACTTGGGGACCTTTTCCTGATCTCCTCTGATCAGCCTTTGTGGCTATATAGAAGTGGTTCCCAAGCTTTGTAAACTGACTTTGCCAATGGAATTGTCTTGCATAAGTGACCCAAATTCTGTGTTTCCACAAAAAAGATGTAAGGTGTTGGGTCACCAAAAAATGAAATTTAAAAGAATAAGGATTACCCTTGGTAAACATAATGAATTGGATTATTGATGCATTGAAAATGCCTTCTTTCTCTTTGTGATTGTTTCTGTCACTGACACACTGTGTTCCTCTTTTTGCCACTCTATGCTATAACTTTTCTTTGTCACTTTTTGTATCTCCCAACATGTATGTCACTCCTATCTCTCTGAGCCCACTGGAACCCACATCAGTTCCTGTTGGCTCCATGAGATATGTAAACACTGGCATATAAAGTCAGATTTACTAAATTACTATGGTTGCCAGAAGGTGTTTTATGGCTTAGTACTACTTTGTAAATATGCCTGTATGCACCATGTACTACATAGTCCATCATATTTTGTCATCTGTGTTTTGGAAACTAAGGTTAGATTGAATTAAACGGTCTTGAAAACCAGTGCACACCATTCATTAAATGCCCTTACATGAGGTTCTTTTTTGTTCACTATAGCCTTGTCTACCAAACTTTTCTTCTCTGATTGATCCATTTGTACTGTAATTTTCTTGGAAGCATTAATGCCTAAAGATTGTCCATAAAAACGCTGAAAGGTTTGCAGCTTCTGATATTGTCGAAGTCCACGTGGGTCTTTTTCTGTTCCTGTTGTAAACCAAACACAGCATATTAGATTGTTACCATTCAGTGTTATATTCTACATCACTTAATCAGCAGTATGTCTAACAACTACTTTAAAAACAAAATTAAACTTTGAATGCTGTAGCTGTGGGGTATCAAAATAAGGAGATGACAAATGATGACCACATCACTGGCAGTGAAGAGGCATACTGTATGTACAGTACAGTGCATTTTTCATTAAGGTGATAGTAGAGTTTCTGATAGAGTAGGTATAGCTTATGCACAGCAAAACAATAAATGAACAGCAATAATGCATATGAGGTTAGTTACCAGGGCCCTTCCATAGAAGGGCAACTACAGCCCACTGTATTGCCAAAGTCATCTTGAAAAGAAGATCTATGCACTCCATTACTTAAACATGATATCAGTAAATTTTTGACTCATCATACAATATTCTTATCCCATAATACCCTTTTTATATAGCATATAACTTATTTTTGTCACTTTACAAAACAGAGATCAATTATATTGTTTAACTTTGATAAATCAATTTGTTGTACTAGTTTTGTCCCAGTTTTGAAGCCTTTAGAATGATAAATAGGCCTGTGTGCATCAAGGCAAAACTGGGACAATTCTAAGACAAAAATGCAATCAACGAAAAAAAAAACAGATTACTTCCAGTGGGATTTTTCTTTGACACGTTTGGAACAGTTTATTTGGCTCATAATTACCCCAATTTTGTCCTTATATCATATTAGAAAAAATGAATCAGCCGCTCACCAATGTATAGAGAAATATATTTGTAAACTAAGGTGCCTAAGAGGAAAATATAAAGTATACAGAGCTGATCCCTAAGGATCAAAAAAGATCCTCCAAATTATTGCACTCAAAGTACAGTATAATAATAAAAAAAACTTAGAGGACAACAGCGGTCCAACAGTTTTCTTTACTGGCTGTCAGTTAGACTGTAAGATCAGTATGCTGTATTTAAAACAAAATAATAAAATCTTATTACATCAAATTATTAAGTAACACAGTGTGTATAATTATTTACAGTGAAAATAAGAAACTAGATAAAACTCCTTTCCCCTGAAGAAGCGTGGCCATCACGTGAAAAATGCGTCAACAAGTAGGATGTCACGCAAGTGACGTCATCGGAGTGCGACATCAGGACTGCATTAACACGGCTCGTATGCTGGTGTTATATTTCTTCAGCGTTCTTTTGTGACCTTTAGCTTGTATTTCTGAAGTATATTATACATGCTACCTTAGCTTTCTTAGTTTATATAGATACTTTTGGGCAACTGCTTTATTTTCTACAACTATTGAGATATTATCAATTTCCAGCTGTTCTGCCATAATGTGCTTATATGTATCTACTACCATCAACTACTAAACTCCCCTGTATTCACCATGGAGATAATTTTTTAATAATATATGGCTACAATTGCTACTATAGGACATTATATATTTGCTGTCTGTGGGTTTTTGATCTCCACTTATATATGATCATTTTGTCCTATATTTTTATATGTATACTAATACATACAGTATACATATTGCCACATTTAGACGTAAGTGCATAAGTATATTTCCACATTACTGTAGGTACTCATGTATTCCTATGGGAATACATTTGGTGTAAAATACTGCCCTATAGCATATAACCCATTATCTGTGGATCTCTATATATATTTTTTGCACGGACACATTACGCTATATGTCATTTGTTATATGTACTATGGTTGGAAATACGCAGACGTAATTGGGATCCTTCTTACCATAGTATGTTCTAAGTTTGTTCCAATAGAGTGAACTCAGTATGTATACACCACAACAATTTTGATGTCTGAGTAGGAACCCTGAGAGTATATACTTTTAGTGGACACACATACTAATGTGTTAACGTGATAGTCCTATCTTATACACAAACCCAGTGCTCCACCCTACTCTTACACTCCCCTACGGGGATTTTTATCTGGTTTGTTATTTTCACTGTAAATAATTATACATACTGTGTCACTTAATAATTTGATGAAATTTTATTATTTTGTTTTAAATACAGCACACTGATCTTACAGTGTATCTGACAGCCAGTACAGAAAACTATCTGTTGGACCACTGTTGTTCCATTATAAGTTTTTATTATTATACTTTGAGTGCAATAATTTGGAGAATCTTTTTTGATCCTTAGGGATCGGCTCTGTATACATGTCATATATCACAGCAACACAAGTGGTGCCAAAAATACCACCGGATTTTCTAAGAAAAAGTTTTCACCGAATGCAATGAAGAATTGGTTTATTTAATAAATCTGATGCCTCACTTTTGCAGCCAGGAGACTTTGATATGAAGACTTCTTACTTTCTAAACTAATTTGAAACATGGAGGTCTACAATAGGTATCAAAGCACAAAAAATCATTTTTTTGTTATATTATTACTAGGCCCCATCCATGTGAAAGGAGATTAAATATTTCTCAGCAAGTAGAAGATACAGCATATTAACAAGGGGCCGATAGAGACAATTTTCACTCTGTGACATATTTATCAAGTGGAGCAGCTTTCTCCTTCATGAAGGAGCAAAAATGTTATGTCAGTTTGCTCCTGCTCCATATGTATGAAGCTTGATATTTGAGCTTCTTTCATATGGTGCTGAGAAAACCATCACTTCAGACCTGGTGGATCAAACTGATGCAACCTGCCCCATTATATTGAAGCAAATGTTGATATATCTCATTATACTATTGTTCCTAGCAACTCCTTCCCTCATAGGGTTGTATATTTCAGCAGGAAAGCTATCAAGGGGAAAAATACAGTTTAAATAGGAAAGATATTGCCACAGGCAGAAGGCGGTGAATTGGGGAAACAGAAAGGATTAGTAAAAGCATTAACAAAAATCTTCGGGCAATTTATACAAATGCTCGAAGTTTGGGAAATAAAATCCCAGAACTAATTGTAATAATGACAGGAGGCGACTTGGATTCTGTGACTATTACTGAGACGCTACCATGAAAATCAGGACTGGGACATTGTTACATCATATTTAGAAAGGACAGAGTAGGGATGAAAAGGAGGAGCAGTTGTCCTTCATATGAAAAACAACATACAGTACAGACTGCGTCGTTCAGGACAAAGTACTGTACTCTATAAATGACTGTGTCTGTATGGGTAACTAGAAACCAGGGAGAAGGTTGTCATTCACACTGGAATGGTCTACAGACCTCCAGGAGAAGAGCAGGTCTTGGATATGGTATTAATAGAGGGCATCATAAAGAGGGCAATTTAAGGAGTGGTAATCATTTATTGGAGACTGCAATCTGCTAGATGTGAACTGACACGTGGTTCTTATCTGCCCTCAAATTCTATGTTTCTAATTGCTCCCCAACCATTCTCCAAATCTCTGTAGAAAGTGGAGAAAAACTGATGTAAAGTAACGATACATTTACACAAGAGTAAAGGGAGCAAATCTTCATATTACAAAAAGGAAAAAAAAAACATATGCAGCGTCTGCCAGGGGTCATGGTATATGCATATGAGGTATATCAACTAATGAAACTACCTATATGCTTCGTTAAAGAGGTGGGTTTTAAGATGGCTCTTAAAGGTGGAGAGAGAGGGTGCCAGTCGATATTGAGGGGAAGGGCATTCCATATGTAGTAAACTAGGGTAAGATTAGGGAGGGGGAGGGAAAGGAAGGGAGGAAAGGTAACCCTCGCTTCAGCTCTGCAATAGGGTGCTACTATCAGGGGCAAAATGAGAGATATACCAAAGAAAAGAATCCCTTATAATGAGAGCACTCCAAATAATGATAAGACCTTAGTAGGTGACCAAGTGGTACTCAAATGATAATTGCCTGGGTGATCCCTCAACAGGATCAATAGAAGATATTGTGATGTGATTCGAAGTTAAGAATAGTAACTTTATTAGGAGTATTACTCAATAGAACTAAAATATTTGGTCGCGAACCTAAAAACAAAAATACCTATACAATTGTCGAATACATTGATGTACTGACATCATCAGGGAGTGACAGCATTGACTTCATGCTCACTACCCCTCCGTTTATGTAGGCGCACTTAGCGTTTTTTAGTCCTGCACTAAACAGCTGATCTGTGTATCAGCAAATGCTCACCACATAGACTTTGGGCATTATAGACACTGAATACTGTTTTTTTTTTAATCTCACTTGTTTGTGTGCCTCCCCTGGGGGTGTGTACCCCAGAAACCTGTCCTGTGTCCCCACAACCAACGGCGGACGACTCAGCCCTCCTGCTTACCAACAGGTAGCATGCACCACACACGCTGTAATGGCAGATTCTCCCATCGGGTGGGGGAAACACCGTTACATTTGGAGGCGCTGCGAGATACTTCTCAACAGGACAGGGTTTCCGTGACGCAAGGCTGGAAGTAACAAGGTACGCTTCCAGAGCAAGTGCTGAAAAAGGAGGGAGGCTAGGTGTAGTGTCCAGTTGACACCGGCATACTATAACCAGGGACCACTTTCCCCGCCAAGGAACTATGGCCTAGACTGCCCTATCGGGTGAATAGTATGGAGACAAAAAGGCTATTGCTGTTCTGAGTCACCCTGCGACTGATGCCGCTCAGGGCATCTGGAGGGGTTCTAGTTGCCACGGGCAAGCATCACCTGAAGGAGACTAGGGGATCAGGGCAGATGGGGTGGTGTAAGGTACTGTTAGGGAGTGTCTTAGGAGGGCTACCTGATATACTAGGTGCCTATACCCCTCTGCTGGAAGAACGCCCAGAGTACTACTAGCTGTAGTCAGACTGTGGAACCACAGAGTGCTTGTGATGGACTGTGAAGGAGTGCAGCGTAATGGAAAGAGCTTTGCTAGCCTGGGGTATAAACTACTCTTGGTAGACTGCTAACTATGTGCTGTGGAGACCTACAAGAAATGGATTTCCGCCAGAATCACACGGACTGCGTGGTCCCGTTGCAACAAAATACAGAGGTTAGTGTTGCAACTAGGTTGTGTAGTGGTGCAAAAGCCATAACCGCGCCCCTTTTGTGCTGTTTAGGACTCCTCATTCCACCAGGGGGAGAAGACAGTCGGGACATTATGATTACGTTTTGAGCTGCAAGCAAAATGACTGCTCGCAAGAACGATGAGCCTGTGATAACTACACAAGTTAGACCATTAAACGGAACTGACTTTGAGTTGTTTCAAAATGGCGTCATGTACCCTAATGGTCACCACGAGGTTGCCTCAAGCGGGGGGTGCGGAACAGTGTTCTGATGGCCATACCCTAATTCCTGGGCTCCAGGATCAGCCGATGGCGCGAAAGCTAGGATCCCACCCAGGTGATGTGACTGGTTCAGCTAGGAAACCAGGTCATGTCCTACCCCTGTACGCCCCTCTTCTAATCTCCACCAGAGGGAGGGGGTACTGTGGCAGCCAATGCTCAACAACTGCTGAAGACAAGGGAGGAGCCAGATGTGACAGACCGCACCCTCAGTTCTTCGGAGCCAGCAAAGACGGAGGAACTACCCTACCTGCTCTCCTGCCTCCCCGCACTTTATCCAAGCCCACGATGGCAACTCGTAGCCTGGGATATTACTCCCTGCCAGGAGGATTCCTGGAGGTAATAGTCGGTGGAACTAGCTGCTTGATGTGCCTGTGTCCTAATTGTGCCTTCCCGGGCGGAGACCTTGTCTGGGGAGCTAGCTGCCACGAGTGCGGCACAGGCTATTCTGTGCCCAGCCTGCTAATGCCTATGGCCTCTCTTTCAAAGACTTGACCGGCCCTATTACCTGGCCGGACGATGGTGGGCCTACCTTATCAATGACTGATCCAAGTTCAAAAATGGTTCCAGACATGGGTTCCGACAAGGTTCCCGAGATGGTCAGTGAACCGGAACCCACCCACGTCCAACCCGTAGTGTTGCCTCTGGACAGATCGGAGATTAGGCATCTGTGGTGCTGCGCCAGCTGGCGTGCACCCCTACAGATCCTGCCAAAGATGGGACAGACACCTGCGATGTAAAATGGTGATGCTGTCCAGTCCTGATGACCACGATGGTGCGACCCGAAAAGGGGAGGAGTGTCCCCTTCGAGACTGTGTCCCATGGCCTGGTCGGCGTACCAGTGTTCCGATCAGAGAGTCCCAAGTTTCCAGCATATCGCCGGAGTGGTGAGATACCACCTCCTTACTCCCAGCAGGAAACGGTGGAGACTTCTGGAGAGAAGGCCTCAGACAACAAAAACCTCTACGTGGAGGACAACAATGGCTCTGTGGTGAGCACTAGAGAAATCCATCTCACTGCCCGGTTATCGCAGTTGTTGCCATCAGGTCCTCGGTGTGGGAAGATCACTTGAATATGATTGACTATCATCTTTTTTTAACAAAGTAAGTATAGCCATGGCTGGTCCAGATATCTCTCTACCTTCCCTGTCACGTAAATTCTAGTAAGATACAGACAGTGACAGGCTATCCTATGAGGTTTTCC
The DNA here is from genome assembly GCF_040206685.1 of Ascaphus truei. Taxonomy (NCBI): domain Eukaryota; kingdom Metazoa; phylum Chordata; class Amphibia; order Anura; family Ascaphidae; genus Ascaphus; species Ascaphus truei. The sequence goes on along the minus strand of NC_134483.1, from coordinate 389,879,373 downwards.
CCCTCCTCATGCTGACTTCCTGAGTGACAGGAGTGGTGGTAACACAGAGATCTGTGAATAGCCAATGGTGGCGCAGATACTGGGTCCTCCCTCCTTGAGCCTCAGGAAGTTAGTAGCTAAATTATAGATTGAAGTTGAGCCCCTTAGGGGTGAGACCTTCAGTCACAGTGAGAGAGAGTTTGAGACTATCCATTCATGGGGTAGGAGCTTTCCTCATCTCCTCCAGGCTGGAAGAGAGACATGTGCTCAGCCCCTCATGGGCTGAGGCAATAAGCTAATCCAGAGAGGCCTCACCATTACCTGCAAGCCAGTACCATCCAGAAGTCAGGGATCTACCTTATCAACTTGGGCATACGCTGTAACGACACCAGCAGTGGCTGCTATAATAAAGATCATCCTCATTTATACTTCTGGCTCCGCGGCAGTCTGTGTGGAGAAAGATATTGGGAGTAAAGGACTGTCATAACAGGGACCGCCTTCGGCAATGCTGAAGCCCCCTATGTCTGGAGGCGCTGTCACCAAGAAGTAAAGAACCAGAAGAATCCCCAGAGGTTTGTCCTGTCATTCCCCCACAACATCGCGGGCATCTCATCTCTCCTGTACCATCACAGGTAATCAGCACTACACGTAGCAGTAGCCTGGCCAAGATCTCCCGGAGGAGGGTGGGAGGAGGGTCATGCGCTACATAAGTCTTTAACTTGTTTATTGAACTGATAAAGTGATTTATTTTTTATTGATTCAGTCTTTCCATGCGCTCTTTTTTTATGTATGTTTAATGTTTAACTGTTGCTTGCTTGAAGGAGGTGGGAAAAGTAGTAGAGTGGAGGGAGGAGTTAAAATGTGTGTGTGTGTGTGTGTGTGTGTGTGTGTGTGTGTGTGTGTGTGTGTGTGTGTGTGTGTGTGTGTGTGTGTGTGTGTGTGTGTGTGTGTGTGTGTGTGTGTGTGTGTATTAGAATAGGCGCAAGAGGTTTTAGGAGAAGAGGACAAGTTATACAGGGAGAAGAGGAGATCAGCAGGGACACGTCCTCATCTATGACAAAGGAAAAAGAGTCAAGGAAGGCAGTAGGAGAGTTAGGAAGAGGAGGTATAGAATATAATGCCTTATTTTTAGCCAAAATTTTACCAAATTTGTACTCAAACTCTAATACAGGGGTGGCAAAGTTAAATTCATGCGCCCCCTTTTTTCTCTGCCCTCCGGCTCGACCCCCCCCTCGCACAGCTCCTGCGTCAAATGACAACGTGGAGTCATGTGACGTCACATGCCCCTGCGACGTCATTTGACGCCGGTTGCTATGCAGACGCGTCGTTTGAACCAAGTTAAGTTAGGAAGCCTCACGCAATCCCTGGCATTTATTTTATATGCCTTCGGGGAAGCCGCGTCCCCCCCAAAAAATCTAGCGCCCCCCACTTTGCGCTCCCCTGCTGTACATGTACATAGAGTACATAAACCCTTAAAAAGCTGTTTTATGAATTCCTATCAACCCTTTTTTTTTTTTTTTTTTTTAAATGGACTCACTTTAGTTTACATGCTACTATGGCACTATTGAACAATACATTTGAACTAAAGATATATGTACAACAGCAACCATGAAAAACATATGTACAGTATATAGAATTGGTTTTGGGAGATTAATTGAAAGAGTATGTGTCAAAATGTATCCGAAAATCTATATGCGTTTATGGAGCACAAAATGGGTACATACTGTACTTGTAATTTATTATAGCATATATGTTTCATATGTATGGCACAGCTATCTCAATGTTTCCTCTAACTCCACCCCTGTGTCATTTTATTGGGAGTTTGGAGGAGAAAGCTGCACATGCTGCACAACAAAATAATTATTATACATTCATAGAGACGTATGGATTTGCTGCTCTTCTTTGCATCATTTTTTTGCCAACATTACTTTTAGTTATGCTTTATACATATTTTAGGCCCATTTGTGTCAATGTGCTCCTGCTCCAATGTATGAAGCAGGTTAACCCCACTTCATGACTGGTGGATTGATTCTATATCCTTCATCAAGACAGATGAACACAAATACTACAAAAAATATTCACTAAAAGGGCTTAGCCATTTGCAATTGCTGATTCCATTTAATGAATGAGAGACTATATCATTGCTTTTTCAAAATACAATTATAATGTACTATAATAATAACATGATTATAGAAAAATCATCTTTTTAGATAGTTAGTCAGTTTTTCAATACCATTGAATTCAAAACGTCTTGTTCTATCGTAGTCATCACTGAGTGGTCGTCCAGAATGCCAGTGTCGAAGTTCATCATATGATTTTTTGGGGGTTAGGGAAGTTACCACCGGGTCATTACTAAACAAAAAATATATTAATTATCTGTTATGAAACCACTGAAGAGTACTGTATGTTGAGCTACAGTATGAATGCATAATTCGATTCATGAACTGAACAATAGTTTTAACCAAGGTTAGTGGAGTCAAGAAAAAAAAATTCTGTAATTGCTCTATTTTATTTATTCAATTGGACTTTCCTTAGTGTTTCCTGTAAATAAAAAGCTAGAGTAAATCGCAAATGAAACATGTAGAGTTATGAGTTATACTGTAGCTAGGTCCAAACGTCTCTCTATAACTATGCCATTACTATAATCTCTCTCATATCCATACTTCATCACTCTTCCACAGAACACTTTAAAGGTCCTTTAGTCTTTGCTAACAATGTTTTGATGCAGATCAGATCATGCCAAATTTTTGATATAGACCCTCTATAATACAACACAGTACTCCAGTTGTTAGGATAAGATAATTTATAGAGTTGCATCAGGGGCTCCTTCTTTTTGCTGGCAATACTGTAGCTATCCCTGTACTGTATACAGCCAAATATTGTTCTTGCCATTTCCTACTGCCTCATTATATTGCTTGCATAAGTCTAGGCCTAAAATGCACTACTAAAATCTAGATACAGTAAGTCACATCTACTGCACCATCCTGACCTGTCAAATAAGCACTTCATACGCACACGCATATATACAGTAAATATATAACAGGCTTTTAAATCATGCAATTTTATCACATTTGATCACGTTTTTAATGTTGTCTTCGACCTACAGTATTACATGTATTAAATGGTAATACAGTATGGGGCATGCACTTCTGATTTTTGTTTTATATATAAATATATAATAATATATATATATATATATGATACTTACACCCCCCCCCCCCCCCATGTCATCTGGTGAGGAAGGCATCCAGCTGCGAGGCTGTGGTAACAGGACAGTTTTTTTTCCTCTACTTACTGATGCAATGGGATATTTAAAGATTAGAGGAAGAGTTTATTCACTGCAACACCAGTTCAAGGAGTTAGAGTGGTAATATTGTTTACCTAAATGCTTAAAAGATTTTACACATTGTACGTGTTTTTAATCTTGAGCTTGTTACTTCACTTTTTTTAAATTAAATTGATCTGTGCTAGGGAGCATGCACGTCTTTTCTTCTCTTTCACATTCTAGATCATCAAGGAATTAATTTGTCCCACCTGAAGCTGCTACGTCTCCATTGCTTTATATTCCCTACAAGTTGGTAACGAACACACCTATTGACTTTATTGGACAGGTTTATGTTTTTCAATTTTATTGATTTCTAACACATTTGGCACAATATGTAGAGTATTTAAACACCTCTATATATTACACCTGCACAGGTTATTATACACATCACATTTTGTGTGAATTAAATCATTTACATCTGTATCACATTAACACAAGGATCATGGAAGGAGACACAGCACTGGAAGTAAATGAAAACATTTATTTAATACATAGTAAAGAGCGATGCAACATTTCGGAGCCAACTCAGGGCCCCTTTTTTTACTATGTATTAAATACATTTTAACACTTTTTGACTTCCAGTGCTGTCTCCCCATCCCTGATCCTTAGATTTTGGTGAAGTATATTCTATGTACATTACTTATGACACGGGCACTTGCCAATTTGTGAGCTAGTTAGTTTGTTCATTGTGTTCTCTATCTCTCTCTCTCTCGCCGCTCTCTCTCTCTCTCGCCGCTCTCTCTCTCTCTCTCTCTCTCTCTCGCCGCTCTCTCTCTCTCGCCGCTCTTTCTCTCTCTCGCCACTCTCTCTCTCTCTCGCTGCTCTCTCTCTCTCGCCGCTCTCTCTCTCTCTCTCGCCGCTCTCTCTCTCGCTGCTCTCTGTCTCTTGCCGCTCTCTGTCTCTTGCCGCTCTCTCTCACTCTCTCTCTCTCTCGCCGCTGTCTCTCTCACCGCTCTCTAACTCACTCTCTCTAACTCACTCTCTCGCTGCTCTCTCTCTCGCTGCTCTCTCTCTCGCCGCTCTCTCTCTCTCGCCGCTCTCTCTCTCTCGCCTCTATCTCTCTCTCGCCGCTCTCTCTCTCTCTTGCCGCTCTCTCTCTCTCTCTCGCCGCTCTCTCTCTCTCGCCTCTCTCTCTCTCGCCGCTCTCTCTCTCTCACCGCTCTCTCTCTCGCCGCTCTCTCTCTCTCACCGCTCTCTCTCTCGCCGCTCTCTCTCGCTGCTCTCTCTCTCTCTCGTCCCAACTCAGCACGTTGGGACACTTTTCTTTTCATTGTTATATTACTTCTAGTCCCTAGCACCGTTAGTGGTTATTATATTACTAATTTAAGTACTCATTATTTGCTTAGTCTGTTGCAGGCAGTTTGTCTTGTTGTAATATGTATATATGTATGTATCTCATACATACTGTAAGTCTGGGATCTTGTAGGGAAAAAATACAGTTACCTATACATACCTGCTTAAGAAAGGTAGCTCTTTTATAATGTCTCCAGCATAATCTTTGATTATGTCAGATTGCATTGGTATAAGGCCTACAGTTGGTATTTTCTCCTTGTTTCCTTTTTTATATAAAGACAAAAAAAAAAAGAAAATGTTTTAACATGACTGTTCAAAATTACGGAACATATATGAAAGAAATAGAAAACACATATTTAAAAAAGGTATTTAGATTTGTTATATTATATAGTCCTTCTCCTTAAATTAAAATCCATATACGATTACAATACAAATACGTGGAAATTACTTTTGGGCAGCAACTAAGGACGCGCTTATAGTGACGGCGACGCAACGGCGCCCGAAAACAAATACATTGCCGCCGCTGCGTGCGCTTATAGTAAGCGCGACAGCAACAATGCAACAAAGCGACGTTACCGTCGCGAAAACTGGTAGCCGGCAACATTTGATTTTTCAAAGGCTGTCGCCTCATTTGACAGCCCTTGAACCAATCAAATGTCCGGAAACCCGCGACGACGACGACGCGCGGCGAAATATAACTTTCGCCTGTGGCGACGGCGACATCACCCGTCGTGTCGCAGTCGCCATCGACGGCACTATAGGTGCGGCCTTAGAATGAATCTCTTTGGAAATGAATCCTGTTAAGAGAGGCAAATCTTCTACAAATTATAGCTACAGTAGTAACAAAAAATGAAACAAAGTTCAATAATTCAGTGCTTCCAAATCAGGAATACAGAGTGACAATCCACAATTGATTGAAGTGTCTAAACTTGCTTGGAGAAAAGGACTTCAAATACATCATAGAGTAACATATTTGCAAAGACAAAATATGCTCATGCAAGGGGGGGGTGGGGGCTATACAGTATGTATAAGGTTCTGTTGGTTGATAATATAGCCAGAGCCTATGATGACAAGCACTGACTGGTTCTTCACCTATGGACCCCCTCCACTGGTTGTAGAGCTGAATATGTACTGTATCAACAATCCCATTTCCACTGTTCTAAAGCCATAATGTGGGCTAATGGTAAGCAAAGTTACTCAGTGAGATGCAGTCCAGATCCACGTGCGTGCCTCACGCTGAAGAGGTAAATGCAGGAAATCCGTGTGGATAAAAAATGGGGCACAGCCGCAATGAATATACTGAGTTTAAAAACAATTTAATGACAAATGTGACAACATGGATGGAGTGGAAAAAGTACCACTAACGTGTTTCACACATCTTCCAACGTTTCGTCAGAGTATGTTGCACTATCAAAAGGTACATGTATATATATATATATATATCCCACCCCCAACCGGAACCAGGGTAACGCCAGGTAATACAGCGTGTGTGATCCAGGTCTGAGCAGAGCCAAGCCAGCACGTTGAATCCCATCTGCTGTTCACACTGACCCCCTCCGGATGGAGGAACAGGTTATAATGTTAATACAGTAAAACAAAATAACAGAAATAGATACTTTAAAGAAATAGTCAACTCTTAATCTATACCAAAATGATAAAAACAACAGTAGAACTTAGTGAAAAAGAATGCTATGTAGAGTTTAAAATATATATAGTTATATGTATATAGTGTATATTCTAAACATTATATTTGCAGCAAGAGATATAAAGGTCTGTTATAGCCTGTATTAAAGGATTAAATAAACCTCATAGGAAGACAAGCATTCTAAGCTTCAAAGCTGCTGATAAGATGAAGGAAGTGGTTCAAATACCCAAAATGGTATAAATGCAATAGACCCCTGATATAATATATAATCTATTTTCAATTGTCAAAGGTGCAAGCATATACTCAAGCACCAAAAACGGAAGAGAAAATAAATCTTAATACTTAACCTAATGTTCCTGTAAAGCTGAAACATAATGAATGAATATTAGGGGAAAGTGTTAGTATACAGTACAAGACACATTATAGCCAAAGGTGTATACATATGCCACATAGTAGTAATGATACTGTTATTGTTATATCAAAAGTTGCATAACAAAAATGTTAAACTTCATTTGGAGTATGAACCCCTTCCCTCTTCAGTTGTACCCTAAATAGGCAAAGAAGACAACAGAACATAGATGCATCCAGTATATAATATACATCATAATATCATAATAATTTTTACTTGATATAAAGTTTGTGTTGATTTATATATAGACTATAGCTAGTACAAGCATATAGACAACATAGTGATGTAAAGTTCTCTACAAAAGAAGTACAGAAGTATTGCACAACACAAAATCCAAATGTGAAGATAGGAGCATAGAACCATGAAAGATCTCATATGTCTAGACTTATTCTATTCTATAGCATCCTACAAAGACCAACAGTTACCATCCGAGGGGGAAGAACAGAGAATGATTCCTAAATATAACAATATAAGTGAGATATAGATGAGAATGTCTTCATTTATATTTTAGACCAAGAAGTGTTTAAGTTCCCAGTCGGTATTCATACCCATGGGTGCAAGTGCCCCAAGGGTATAAATCCAATACATTTCTCTACAATTGAGTCGCTTCTCTATTACCCCCCCTCATATGTGGTTGGATGTGCACTAAGGCACTGCACGTAAATGCATTGATCGAACCCAAAGGGCAATTAGAAAAGTTCCTTGAGACTGGATACCTATCATCTCTATTCCTGTAGATCTTAAATGCTCAGTTATCCTGACCTTTAATGGTCTAATTGTTCAACTGATATAGAGGCTGCCACATACGCATCTCATAACATAAATTACATAATTCATGTTGCATGTCATGAATGTTTGCAATCTGTGTATATGTTTCGTGTATTTACATTTCACAGATTTAAAGGGAGTAGCATATTTGCATGTGTTACAATTTCCACATTTATAGAAACCCTTCTGAATCTGGTTGCTTGTTTTAATCCCAACATTGGATTGGATCTTTGGGAGATGGTGTATCTTGGTACGTAGACTCCTATTTACAATCTCTGGTTAGAGCTTTCCCTTCCTTTCTGAGAGATTCATCAGAATTATTATCAATTATTCAAGAGATCTACACATGGGTCACATTCGATGTTATTTCTTTATACACAGTTATTAATCATCAGCTAGGCATTAAAGCTATCTTTCTAATCTACACACTTCACAAAGCACTTTTATATTAGATTGTATTATATTCTTGTTACAGCACAATTATTTTCTTTTTGATAGACAATTTTATTTACAAAAACAAGGCACTGCTATGGTCACCTCTTTTGCACAGTCTTACGCTAATTTATTTATGGGTCTTTGGGAGTCTGTTCACATTTTCGGCGATAATAATCCATTTTGCAAAAATTATTTTTTTATCGCCGCTATATTGATGATCTACTTTGAATTTGGCAGGGAGATACTAAATTATTGTTGTCTTTTTTTGAATACCTAAATTCTAACACATAATTTAAAATGTACATCTACTTATCATAATAATCATATCAATTACTTAGATGTTTATCTATATATTGACATGAAATTGACAAGTCAAATGGATATTTTCCGTAAAGCCTATTCCTACAATTCACTGTTGATGGCGGATAGTGGCCTCCCGAGATCGGTATTAAGGGCTATTCCAAGAGGTCAATACCTCAGATTGAGGAGAATATGCTCAATTGATGAGATGTTCCTAAAACAGTCTGAGGTATTGAACAAGAGGTTCAAAGACAGGGCTTATAATGACAAAGATATTGACTAGGCTATTGAAAAAGCTTTACACACAAATAGATCTGCTTTGTTAGAAGAGGTAAATAATAAAAAGAAACAGATTCATATAGATGGGCATTGTGCTATAAAACATAGTGATGATGTCCCACTCTTTATTACTACTCACAGTAAACAAGCTAATCAAATCAGATCTATTGTGGAAAAACCTTGAAAGGTTCTGAGACCGGATAGGGATATTAGGAACTACACTAAATCCAATCCTAGATTCGTATTCAGGAAAGCAAAAACAATCAGACACCATCTCTCCCCCAGTCTCTTTAAATCCGATGTTGAAATTAAAACAAGCAATCAGATTCAGAAGGGTTTCTATAAATGTGGAAATTGTAACACATGCAAATATGCTACTCCCCTTAAATCTGTGAAATGTAAATACACGAAACATATACACAGATTGCAAACATTCATGACATTCAACACAAATTATGTAATTTATGTTTTGAGATGTGCATGTGGCAGCCTCTATCGGTAGAACAATTAGACCATTAAAGGTCAGGATAACTGACCATTTAAGATCTATCAGGAATAGAGATGATAGGTATCCAGTCTCAAGGAACTTTTCTAATTGCCCTTTGGGTTCGATCAGTGCATTTACATGCAGTGCCTTAGTGCACATCCAACCACATACGAGGGGGGGGGGGGTAATAGAGAAGCAAGTCTCAATTGTAGAGAGATTTATTGGATTTATACCCTTGGGGCATTTGCACCCATGGGTATGAATACCGACTGGGAACCTAAACACTTCCTGGTCTAAAATATAAATGAAGACATTCTCATCTATATCTCACTTATATTGTTATATTTAGGAATCAATCTCTGTTCTTCCCCCTTGGATGGTAACTATTGGTCTTCTGTAGGATGCTATAGGATAGGATGTCTAGACATATGAGATCTTTCATAGTTCCATGCTCCTATCCTCACATTTGGATTTTGTCTCTGTGCAATACTTCTGTATTTCTTTTGTAGAGAACTTTACATCACTATGTTGACTATATGCTTGTACTAGCTATAGACTATATATAAATCAACACAAACTATATGTCAATCAAAAGTTATTATGATATTGTGATGTATATTATATACTGGATGCATCTATGTTCTGTTGTCGTCTTTGCATATTTAGGGTACTTTTGTAGAGGGAAGGGGTTCATACTCCAAATTAAGTTTAACATTTTTGTATGCAACTTTTGATATAACAATAACAGTATCATTACTACTATGTAGCATATGTATACACCTACAATGTGTCTTGCATACTAATACTTATCCCTAATACTCGTTCATTATATGTTTCAGCTTTACTGGAACATTAGGTTAAGTATTAAGATTTATTTTCTCTTCATCCATTTTTGGTGCTTGAGTACATGATTGCACCTTTGACAATTGAAAATAGATTACATATTATATCATGATCTATTGCATTTTTACCTTTTTGGGTATTTGAACCACTTCCTTCATCTTATCAGCAGCTTTGAAGCTTAGAATGCTTGTCTTCCTATGAGGTTTATTTAATCCTATAATACAGGCTATAACATACCTTTATATCTCTTGCTGAAACTATAATGGTTAGAATATATATGCATATAACTATATATTTTTGAAACCCTACATAGCATTCTGTTCTACTGTTGGTTTTAATCATTTTGGTATAGATTAAGAGTTGACTATATCTTTACAGTATCTATTTCTGTTATTTTGTTTTACTGTATTAACATTATAACCTGTTCCTCCATCCGGAAGGGGTCAGTGTGAACAGCAGATGGGAGTCAGCGTGCTGGCTCTGATCAGACCTGGATCACACACGCTGTATTACCTGGCGTTACCTTGCTTCCTGTTGGGGGTGGGAGCTATATATACATGTACCTTTTGATAGTGCAACATACACTCTGACGAAGCGCTGGAAGATGCGTGAAACATTAGAGTTACTTTTTCTACTCCATCCATGTTGTCACATTTTTCATTAAATTGTTTTTAAACTCAGTTTGGTATTGCAGCCCTTATATTCATTGCGGCTATGCTCTGTTTTTTTTATCCATACGGATTTCCTGCATTATAGCTACAGTATGCTTTATAAACCCATCTGCTGTACTGCGTTCTAACATACGATAGATTATGATTAATGTATGTATTTCTTTTGATTAATAGACAATTGTTTTCATTTATTTACCATTAAATGATGATTCCTTTGAAAGAAAAGGCTTTGATGTTGTCCGGAGGTGATAGGAATTCATACCTTCACCCTGTGGATCTAATTGTAATACGCTGTTCCACAGATATTTATACTTCAGATCAATTTCATTGCCAAACTCCAACTTAAAATCTAAAAATAAAACATTAGAAAAACATCAAATGCAATTCAATATTTTGACAACATACTGTGGGGATATTTTCCAAACACCAAAATGGGTTATCACACTATGTTAAGCACACAACAGCGTACCTATGGAGCAGACACTTTTAATCCATATAAACAAAATAATACATTTAAAAAAGAGCAGACAGACCCATCATATTGGGGATAGGATCTTTCACTTTACATACAGGCATACCCCGCATTAACGTACGCAATGGGACCGGAGCATGTATGTAAAGCGAAAATGTACTTAAAGTGAAGCACTACCTTTTTCCCCACTTATCGATGCATGTACTGTACTGCAATCGTCATATACGTGCATAACTGATGTAAATAACACATGTGTAACAGGCTCTATAGTCTCCCCGCTTGCGCACAGCTTCGGTAGAGGTTGGGAGCCAGTATTGCTGTTCAGGACGTGCTGACAGGCGCATGCGTGAGCTACTGTTTGCTTATTGAGCGAGATGTACTTAGTCGCGAGTGTACTTAAAGTGAGTGTCCTTAAACCGGGGTATGCCTGTACAGTATCTATCACAATACATTGTTCAATATCTAAAACCTCTGGTACATTCCTTACCTTCACATCTGAAAGATGCAAAATATATTCTACAAATTATTCAGTATCTTAGGTGGGAAACATACTTTATGGATCTAATGTGATGTTACTTCTCTGTATTCATGTATAGAACATGAGAAAGTCATTTGTCACGCTGTGCCCACCACAAACTAGACGAGACCCTCGGTACTGAGGTAGGAATAGAGAAAACACCACGACAGGCACGGGGATCCAGTCTGAGTGTGCGTAGTTGATCTCGCCGGGAAAGGAGCAGGAAGAGTAGAATAGTCGTAATACTTGCCGAGGTGAGGATAGGAGAAGTCCGGAACGTTGGAGGTACTAGTCGCTGGGGTCGGTGCAGGAGAAGGTAGAATAGTCGAGGTCCGAGAGCCGAGTTCAAGTTAGGAGAGTTGCGGAGGGTCGGGGTTCCAGAGAAGCGGTGGTCCAAAGGCAAGCCAAGGTCGGTACACGGGAGATCAAACAAGACAAGGCAGGATATTTAGGAGACAAGAGAGGTAAGCACAGGAACAGGAAGCTTATGCTCAGCCAATGTGCCAGTGGTACTGCTGAGCCTAAATAGGTGAGGCGGTCCAATCCGAACCGGAGGCGGAACCGGGGGAGTGTCAGTGCGGAGCCAGTGATAGGCTAAGGTAAGGAAGCCAGGTGAGGGTGCTGAGGGCAATCAGTGCCTGTTGCCACGGAGCTCGGGTACATGGCACCTGCGTCACTCGCGTGCGCTGCGCACAGGGAGTGTGCGCCATGATTTGGAGGTGGGAACTCGCGCTGTGACCCCAGCCCGCATGCGCCCGCGTGGGAACGCTGTCCGGCGCGAGGATCAGCCGTGCGCATATGCGGAGGAAGCGGGAGTGCGTGTGAGAGCGCACGAGTCCTGAGCCCCATCAGCGGCCGTCAGAGCAGGTAGGGGGGCTGTGCGTCTGTGGGTAAAGTTGCGTGGCACCTGGCTCCTGACAGTACCCCCTCTTCAGGAGTGACCTCCGGGCGACTCCGGTAAGGCTTGAGGGGAAATTTCTGGTGGAACCTCTTGAGAAGAATAGGAGCATGGATGTGATGGTGAGGGACCCAAGATCGTTCCTCAAGTCCGTATCCCTTCCAGTGCACCAGGTATTGAAGAGTTCTTCTAGAAATTCTTGAATCAAGAATGGACTGAATTTCATATTCTTGTTGACCATGTACGAGTCGCAGGGTTGGAGCCGAGGAAGACGGATCTGGGAAGCGAGTACTCTGGAATGCAGGTTTAAGGAGAGATATGTGGAAGACGGAAGGAATCTTCATAGCGGGTGGAAGTTGTAGACGGAAGGCTACCGGATTGATCTTCTCCAGAATGGGGTAGGGCCCCAGGTATCTGGGTGCCAGCTTGAGAGTAGGCACTTTGAGTCGAATATTCTTCGCTGAAAGCCATACCTTGTCCCCAGGTTTAAACTCAGGAGTCCCACAGCGGTGGCGATCGGCTTGGTGTTTCTGTCTAGAGATGGCCGTCTGGAGGTTCTCCTGGATTCCTTTCCAAGATCTTTGTAAAGACCAGATCCGTTGATCTGCAGCTGGAACATCCGAGGGTGAGGTGTCGATGGGAAGTCGGGATGGATGAAACCCAAAGTTGATGAAAAACAGAGAATTTTGAGTGGATTCAGTCCGTAGGGAATTGTGGGTGAATTCAGCCCAGGGGAGGAGGTCTACCCAATCATCTTGTGTATCCGAGATAACAGCGTAAGTACTGCTCCAGCGTCTGGTTGGTTCTCTCTGTCTGCCCATTAGCCTGTGGGTGATTCCCAGAGGAGAAATGAAGGGAGATGCCTAGTCTTTGGGAAAAAGCACGCCAGAATTTGGAAATAAATTTAGGACCCCGATCGGACATGATGGTTAATGGAACTCCATGAAGGCGAAAGACCTCTTGGAAAAAAATATCAGCAAGGGAAAAAGAGTTTGGTAAACCTTTGAGAGGAACGAAATGAGTTTGCTTGGAAAAACGGTCTATAATCACCAGAATGGTATTCATACCCTTGGAGACGGGTAACTCCACAATAAAGTCCATGGCCAAGTGGTTCCAAGGGCGATCGGGAACAGGAAGGGGGTGTAGAAGTCCTTGGGGTTTGTTATTGGGCGTCTTGTTGCGGGAGCAAGTAAGGCATGCTTTGACAAATTCCTTTACGTCTGAATTAATCCTTGGCCACCAGAAGGTTTGAGTGATAAGATCGGATGTTCTCTTGGCCCCTGGGTGTCCTGCGGATCTAGCAGAGTGACCCCATTCCAGAATCCTCTTGTGAAAGCGAGGTGCAGCGAAAAGATGACCGTCAGGAACCTCTAGACCCTCCGGAATTTTGGCCTGATCTGCGAGAATTTTGTCTAACACGTCAAAGATATTAGCAGCAAGAATGTATTTAGCTGGAAGGATGGTCTCCATTTTGACCTCCGGCTTATCCTCAACAATGAACTGGCGGGAAAGTGCGTCGGCCTTCAAATTTTTGGATCCTGGTATAAACGAAATTATATAATTAAAGCGGGGAAAAAAAGTGACCATCTGGCTTGACGAACTCCTAGACGCTGGGCAGTCTCAATAAAAAGAAGCTTTTTATGATCTGTAAGGATGGTGATAGGGGTCTCCGTACCCTCAAGCAAGTGTCTACACTCCTCCAGAGAGAGCTTGATGGCTAATAACTCGCGGTTGCCGACGTCATAGTTCTGTTGGGCTGTGGACATTTTTTTAGAAAAAAATGCACAAGGGTGAAGCCTGGCCTGGGGAGATTTCCTCTGGGATAAGATGGCTCCAGCTCCAATGTCTGAGGCGTCCACCTCGAGGGAAATGGGAGGCTGATGTCTGATGAGTCAAGATGGGTGCTGAGACAAAGGCCTTTTTAAGGTGTTTGAAGGATTGAGTGGCTGTAGAAGGCCAAGAGGTAGTATCTGCCGCCTTCTTAGTAAGGGCAACAATGGGAGTGACAATGGACGAGAAGTTCCAGTAAATCTCCTATAATAGTTGGCAAAGCCCAGGAATCTTTGAAAGGCCTTGAGAGACGTAGGAATAGGCCAATCCAAGATTGCTTTGAGTTTGGTGGGGTCCATGGAGAACCCAACGTCCGAGACAATGTAACCCAGAAATTAAGTAGAACTTTGGTGAAATTGGCATTTCTCCAATTTGGCATACAAGTGGATCTCACGGAGGCGGACTAGTACCTCCTTGACATGGTTGATCTGCTCCGGGAGTGATTTGGAAAAGATTAGAATATCGTCGAGATACTGTATACGATCATGAAGTGATTGAGAAGGTCTCTGAACATCTCGTTAACAAAAAACCGCTGGAGCATTGCAATGGCCGAACGGCATGACCAAGTACTCATAGTGGCCGTCTCGTGTGTTGAATGCTGTTTTCCACTCGTCGCCCTGCCGAATCCTCACCAAGTTGTAGGTGCCCCAAAGATCTAGCTTGGTGAAAATTGTTGCTCCCTGTAAACGGTCAAAAAGTTCTGAGATTAATGGTAGGGGGTACAGATTCTTCAGGTAATCTTGTTCAAGCCTCTATAGTCGATGCAAGGGCGGAGGGTGCCATCTTTATTTTTTACAAAAAAGAATCCTGCTCCGGCAGGGGAAGAAGACTTGCGTATGAACCCCTTTTTAAGATTCTCCTGTATGTAATCAGACATGGCTCTGGTCTCAGGGAGAGAAAGTGGGTAGGATCTCCCTCTGGGAAGAGTGGAACCGGGTTGCACGTCGATAGGACAATCAAAGGATCGGTGTGGGGGTAATACCTCGGATTTGACTTTGTCAAAGACATCACGGAAGTTCAGGTAGAACTCAGGTAAGGAGGCTTGCTCCACCATGGGTGTCGTCAGAATGCAAATCTGTTGCATCGAGGGAGCACAGGACGTGGCACACTGGGTGTTCCAAGTGATGGGCCGCTCGTTGGTCCAGTTGATGAGAGGATTGTGGCGTTGAAGCCACGGAAGCCCCAGGATAACCTCTACAGAAGGCGAGTGGATGACATCGAGTGAAATCCTCTCCACATGGGTCCCGTCAAGAGAGAGAGACAGTTCAATGGTCCGAAGAACAATGATAGCCGGTTGGAGTGGCCTTCCGTCGATGGCCTCTAACCCCACGGGGTCCTTCCTCTTGATGAGGGGAATGTTGTTCTTCTGGGCGAATCCTTGATCTATAAAGTTGCCAAAATAAACACAAAAACACCTTGCTCACCAACCACAAAAGAAAGAAATCAACGGTGCATAGGGAAATATCTTAAGAGAACACTGATAAGTGACAAGATCTGGTGTTCTGATAGGGCTTTACACTTGTGTTCATACTAGCATTTTTGCTTACCGTATACTGTCTGTTTCATTCACATGGGGACTCTTTTATTTATGGTTTATTAATTGTCATTTTATGCATTTCGTCAGTTTTTAGCATGTAATAAAATTGTATATGTTTTAGTTGTGTTATAGTTAGGTTTACGTGGATATTTCCCATTTGGTCTGTAATAATTTGATATTACTGGTACTAGATATTTAACTGGTACTTCCTGTACATTTTACTGTTTACAAAGAGTGCAAGCCTTAGGGACTTTTAGTGACAACCTCTTGTCACTTATCAGTGTTCTCTATAAAGTTGCCCCCAGATCCGGAGTCGATGAGGCCATGGCTGGAATGCAAAAAGTCCCGGTGTCAAGAGAGATGGGAATCAGGATCCGTCTAGGGAGGATCTTTTCTTTTTTAATGGGGAAGCGAGAGAGTGTTCCCAATGAGACTCCCCGGGGACTCATTGGGAGCTGGTGTTTCCCGACTTGAGGGGACAGCGAAGGGCTTGGTGTCCAGGGTTGCTGCAGTAGAGGCAGAGCCCGGCAGAGTGGGGGCGCTGTTTCTCGGCAGGAGATAGCTTATTCCCTCCTAGTTGCATGGGCTCCGGAGCATCCGAGGAAATGGGTTCCGGAGAAGGAAGACGGAAGGCGTGCGGTCTGATGGGAAGCTGTTGGTGTCGTGAACATTCTGCTCTTCGCTCCTGGAGGCGCTAGTCCATGCGAATACAGAGCGCAATGAGCTCCTCCAAATCGGATCGTCGTTCTTGAGCAGCAAGTTCGTCCTTGAGTGACTCCGAGACACCTTGCCAAAATGCAGAGGACGGGGCCTCATTATTCCAGCCTGTCTCAGAAGCAATGGTGCGAAATTCCAGGGCATACCTGGCCACTGGGCGGGTCCCTTGGATGATATGGAAGAGGGAAAAGGCAGCCATCACTCTACCCCCAGAGGTGTCAAAGACACGATGAAAATCCTTGGCGAATCGCCTGATATCTTGTGTGAGATCCGTCCTCTGATCCCAGATGGGGGAGACCCAAGCCAAGGCATCACCTGTGAGAAGAGAAACAATGTAGTCTATTTTGGATCTTGCAGAGGGGAAGCGAGCGGGTGTCATCTCGAATTGGATGAAACATTGGTTTAAGAACCCGCGACATTCCAAGGGGTCTCCAGAATATCGGTTGGGTGACGGGAGTCGAGGTTTGGTAGACAAAGCACCTACTGGTGGTTCAGTTGGAGGACTCGAGGGAGTGGGAGCGGAAATGTTCTGCTCCTGGATCGTAAGGGATCAAACATCCTGCAGCAGTGAATCCATGCGGCGGCTGGACTGATCCAAAAATGTCTCCAATTTGGAAAACATGGTGGCATGTGACGCCAAGATATTTCCCACCTCAGAGGGTTCTATCTCTGTGGGGCTAAGCATACTGTCCCACTGTGCCCACCACAAACTAGACGAGACCCTCGGTACTGAGATGGGAATAGAGAAAACACCACGACAGGCACGGGGATCCGGTCTGGAGTGTGCGTAGTTGATCTCACCGGGACAGGAGCAGGGAGAGTAGAATAGTCGTAATACTTGCCGAGGTGAGGATAGGAGAAGTCCGGAACGTTGGAGGTACTAGTCGCTGGGGTTGGTGCAGGAGAAGATAGAATGGTCGAGGTCCGAGAGCCGAGTTCAGGTTAGGAGAGTTGCGGAGGGTCGAGGATAGCCAAGGTTGGGGTTCCAGAGAAGTGGTGGTCCAAAGGCAAGCCAAGGTCAGAACATAAGAGATCAAACAAGACAAGGCAGGATATCTAGGAGACAAGAGAGGTAAGCACAGGAACTGGAAGCTTATGCTCAGCCGATGTGCCAGTGGTACTGCTGAGCCTAAATAGGTGAGGCTGTCCAATCCGAACTGGAGGCGGAACTGGGGGAGTGTCAGTGCGGAGCAAGTGATAGGCTAAGGTAAGGAAGCCAGGTGAGGGTGCTGAGGGCAATCAGTTCCTGTTGCCATTGAGCTTGGGTACGTGGCGGGTAAGTGGCGCACGCACCACATGCGTGCGCCGCGCACAGGGAGTGTGTGCCGCGATCTGGAGGTGGGAACTCCCGCTGTGACCACAGCCCGCGTGCGCCCGCGAGGGAACGCCATCCGGCGTGAGGATGAGCCACGCGCATGCACGGTGGAAGCGGGAGTGGGCACGAATTCTGAGCTCCATCAGCGGCCGTCAGAGCAGGTATGGGGGTTGTGCGCCTGCGGGTAAAGGTGCGTGGCACCTGGCTCCTGACACCATTGAGGCATTCACATATTTTTTAAAACAATGAAAATGAATTGCCTAACAGACAAAGGGGTTTTATATGATTGGGATATGTTTTATTTTGGCAAACATCTTTATTTTGGAGACATGTTTTACTTATAGAAGTGTGATAAGGCCATGAGCATAACATTTGTTACCAGTTACACAATTTGTTTATGGGTTACTGAGAGCATCATTTTATTTTGAATAATCCTTATTTTATGTAGTATTTTGGTGAGGATACATTGATGACATTATTTTTATTTGGAAAGGTAAAGAATCCATCGTAAAGGAATTTTGATTGGACCTGGGAAACAGTTATTTTAATTTGTATCACCTATGTTATTGATCTGGTCAAGGTGAAGTTTTTTTGATCTGGAACTGTTTCATTCTGGGGATGGCGATATACATACTAAACAATTTATGAAGAATGTAGACAACAACAAATACTTGGAAGGTTCCAGTAGTCACTTCTCAGCTGGAATAAGAACATTCCCTTTGGCCAATTTAAAAGGAAATTGTTTTAGAGAAGTAGAATTCTTTGAAGACTAACATTTTAAAGGAACGTTTCATTAACGGAATAATGATTCCATCTTGGTACATTCCTCTTTTTTTTATAAACAGTGATAAAAAAATTGATCAAAGTTTAATCAAGTACCTTTTTTTACTATGAGATTTAATGCCATATGTAAAAGGATCATAGGCTAATATTTAAATATTTTGATGAATTACACAACTTTAAAAGGTTCCCTATCTGAAAATACACAAATTATTTATAAGAAAAACAAATATCTACATTTTGATTTAGCACCTACAGAATTTAAATTGATTACAGTAAGAATGATGGAGATCCTGCTGATCAGAAAAAATGTTTTCCATCTAAATCTCAAGAGTAATTTAAATGTGGAAAGTCTTGTAAAACTTAATTTTTTAGATAGGAGCAACAAACACTTCCTGTCAAACAACACTGGCAGAAAATATGAAATGAAACAATGTATCAATTGTAGCTGGAAATACAGGGTGTATTTACTATAATATACATGTAAACTCCAATACATTGGGAAAACAAAATGAACACTGAAATAATGCTTTATGGAGCACAAAAGAAATATAGAGAGAGGTTTCAAGATGCATACTGTAGTGTTTAAAAAAAAAACTTTAATGACATTCATACTGTACATGTAATTGCAACCCTAAAGGACTGGGTATTGAAGTTGTTTTTCTAAGATCTAGAGGGGTTTAAAGTTTATTATAGGCAAAGCTGTGAAATTCCAGCATTATTGAAATCCCTGCTCTGTGATTAAAATTCCGGTCATTATCCAATCAGTAATGGCCAGAAATTTTTGGCACCTTGCCAAGTTTTTCAGCCAATCGGCTCTCAGTTCTCATTCACAAAGAGTGAGATCTGTCCAATCACCTCCCCTGTCTAAGAGGTGAAGGCACCAACTCCTCCCCCACTCTGCCTGAGAGAGCTTTGCACAGGAGAGTGAGGGGAAAGATTTGTGTTTCTATTGTGTGTTTTGTGGGTGTAAAGGGGACCAGCAGAGTGTTTTATTGGTGTGTGTCTTCTGTTGGTGTGTGTTTTGTGGGTGTAGAGTGGGGCGGCAGTGAGTGTGTCTTCAGTGTGTGTTTTGTGGGTGGAGGAGGGGTGAAGAGTGTTTTGTTGGTGTGTGGGTGTCACAGTGGGGCTGCAGTGGGTATATGTAGGGGGCTGCTGGTGTGTTTTTTGCGGATGTAGAGGTGGCAGTCTGTTTTGTTGGTTTATGTGTGTCTGCAGTGTGTTTTGGTATGTGTGTGTGTGTGTGTGTGTTTGTGTTTGCAGTTTTGTGGATTTACACGGGGTTGCAGTGTGTTTATGTGTTTGTGTGTGTGTAGAGGGGGAGGCTGCTGAGTGTGTTGTGTGTGTGTGTGTCTTGTGGTTGTAGAGGAGGAGGGCTGCACAGTGTGTAGGGCAGACTGCAGAGTGTTTGTGTATATAGAGGGGGGTTGCAGAGTGTGTTTTTGTATAGAGGGGAGGCTGCAGTGTGTGTGTGTGTGTGTGTGTGTGTGTGTGTGTGTGTGTGTGTGTGTGTGTGTGTGTGTGTGTGTGTGTGTGTGTGTGTGTGTGTGTGTGTGTGTGTGTGTGTGTGTGTGTGGGGGGGGCTGTGTGTATGTACCATTTCCTTTGAACAAACTTGTAGTAAAAGCATAAGAATGTAGACAATCATGCTAATAATAATCAATATGACTACAAAAGTGTATATTTTTATGAAAAAACAAAACAAAAATAAGCCTACATTTAGGCTATAATAGTAATAATCCCCTCAGAACAGGACATTACTGGCCAATAATGCCCTGGCTGGGTTAAAGTCTCTCGGCTTTGCCTCGGGCATTCAACTCTTCCAACCAGGGCATTATTGGCCAGTAATGCCCTGTTTTTTGGGGATTATTACTTAAATACAATTGAGCAAAAGAGAAACATTTTCTGGAATTATGAATGTAAAAACACTCACACTAAAGGGTTAGATATTGATCTTCCAGCATTTGTTAATACGTTCTCATGATTTTATCAGAGTTTAATAACATTTTAGATTGTTTTACATTTCATCACTTTTACTTATCTTTTAATTTTTCTGTTGTGCCCATGGCCAAATGGCACACAAAATATCATGTATCTGTTTTATTAGCCTTTGTAGTATTTGTCTTTACTATACTATCCATCTCATTTTTATTGGTCATGGTATGATATGTATTTTTATTTCATTTACTTATGTAGCAAGGACTGATTTTCTGGATACCCTCACTGGCAGTAAGCCCTGGTAAGAGCAGGCCTGCCCGTAGTAATCATGGGATTTCCCCACTCCCTGCATTGCCCCTGAGTGACAGGGGAGGAGGTGTCAGCTAGGCCTGAATATATCCAACCCTGGATCAGACCTGGTGCCCTCCTCCTGGCTGTACTTAAGGGAGATTTCCGCCCAAATTGGTAGGTGTGCCTCTCCCCACTGAGAGAGGCAGGGAGCCTGAGCATTGGACCTTCTCTGTTCCTCTTCCCCTCAGGGGAGAGTAAGTGTGAACCTTATATCTGCCTCTGCTAGAGGGGCAGGGAAGAGCTAGGACAGCTGCGGGGGCCCTTGTCCCATAGTAGTTGTCCAGGGACCACCCTACAGCTGGGTAGCCCTCAGATAATGTGTTTGGGTAGACTACTGCCGTGTTGTGAGTGCTGATTTGAATAAAGCCATACCTGTTGATATACCTCCTGCCTGGTGTGTGATCTTACTGGGAGGAGAGGGAGTATTTCTACTGTAGGAGATCGCCTCCATTCAACTGGAGCCTATGGCAGAAGGCGGGGCTGCCATAGTGGGGTATGTACCCCGAAAACTTGCCCTGTATCCCCACAACCATCGGCGGATGACTCAGCCCTCCTGTTTACCAACAGGTAGCATGCACTACATACAAGGTAATGGCCAAATCTCCCACCGGGTGGGGAAACACTGTTACATTTAGAGGTGCTGCTGAGATACTGCTCAACAGGACAGGTTTTTTAGCGATGCAAGGCTGGAAGTAACAATGTACGCTTCTAGAGCAACTGCTGAAGGAGGGAGGCTAGGTTAGCATATGGGGGACAATCCCCAGTCACGGAACTATGCCTTAGACTGCCCTATCGGGTGAATGGTCTGGAGACATAAAGGCTATTGCTGTTCTAAGTTGTCTTGAGGTTGGTAGGCACATGATGCCTAAAGGGGTGGTCTAGTTAACTTGTCCCAGGGGCCTTGGAGAGGGTCTGTGATATCAAGGCCAAGAAGGGTGGTTTAAGGTACTGCTAGTGTCTTAGGAGTGGTGCCTGACATACTAGGTGCCGAGACTTTTCTGCAGGAAGAACACCCAGAATACTACTAGCCATAGCCAGACTGAGGAACCACAAATGGACTGTGAATGAGTGTAGCATATTGGAAAGAGCTTTGCTTGCCTGGGGTATAACCTACTCTCAGTAGACCACTAACCATGTGCTGTGAAGGCCCATGAGGAACAGATTCCTGTCGAAATCATGATATCCAAGAGGTTTGGGAAAGAACGGTGCTCAAAATGGAGGTTTCCCTGCCCGTGTACACCCTACGTGTGTTGCACCATCTAAAATGGCGGTGTCGAGCTTGGGAACCGCACATACTTTTTGCAGGACAGTTGCACGCTTTATTTTTGCACAGTTCTGCAAGGGTGTGGCGAGAAAGCCAGGACCCCACCCAAGCAATGTGACTGTCTCAGCCAGGAGCCAGAGTCACGCCCTGTTCCCAAGTGCTCCTCCTCTAATCTCCACCAGAGGGTAGGGGCAAGGTAACAGCCAATACCGAATGATCACTGAAGACAAAGGAGTTGACAGATGTTGTCGACCCCACCCTCAGTTCTGCTGAGCCCCTCGCAAGAGAGAGGAGCTATATTGCTAATATTCTTGTGCCAAGCCTATAAAGAGACTTAACCATGTCCAGCTAGCTGGAGTTCTTGCACTACCGATTGCCAGGAGGTTTCCTGGTGGTGAAGCTGGATGGGAAGAGGTACCTGAGATGTCTCTATCCCAAGTCTGATTTTCCATGTGGTGACCTTGAATGGTGTGCCAAGTGTGCCCGATGCAGAGCCAGATTTCTAGAGCCTACACTGCTGCGGCCTACGGCTTTCGCAGACAAAGATGCAACTGACCCCAGTACCTGGGCGGTCGATGTTGCTGCTACCTTGTCTACCTCAACTTCGGAGGCTTTTGAGGGCCCATGTGCCCAAGAGGATGCTCCAGGGGGTCCGTGCACCCCAATGATCACAGAACCAGCTGAGACGGTACAAGACCCGGTCCCCGCAGAGGATCCAGAGACTGTCAGTGAGCCGGAACCGACACCTGAGCCAACGGGTAAGGTGACTGCCTGGGGTGATGAGGAACAGCTGTTGCCAGGGGCACAGGAGCTGGAACAGGCCCTGCTGATTGCACCTGATGACTCGGAAATGATCCTGTGCCTCTCCCTGCGGATGTGTCCCTACCTTCGTCTAGTACCAGTAGCCACAGGTCATCCGTGGTGTTTCGGCCGATGCCGGATGCCCAGACCCATTAAAGGGGCAGCTTTCATGAAATCTCTGAGAGAACATTTAGCCCATAAGATAGCTGGACCTTCCGTGTGCCCCAAGGTACAAACCCTGCTTTCTTGGCCTAGTACCAGGACTATTTAATGGCCCACAGGCCTATGCCCAAGATTATAAAAGAGCCTTACGTTGTTAGCGTGGCACTGGTGTCTAGTCATGGTGGGTCCAACATTAAGGACTCAGACCGAGACTTTAAGGCCATCAACTAGTGTTACCCCTTCTGTGAGCTCTATGGTAAAGACTGTACCTACTGGATCTCACCGAGCTGGTATTCCACAGGAGAAGCTGACAGCGGTTCTACGGAGTACTACTCTACAAAGAGGGCTCAACGGGCCTCACAGACTCTGAAGCCTTCCGAAGATTGGAAGGATTGGGACTTTGGGGAACAATGACCTAATAATAATGATATGACATGTACAGTAGTGTTACTTCTGGGGGTAGTCATTATGCAATGTCCAACGTCTGATACATCAGGTTTTTTGTCCCACACTACCTCTGGGGCAGACTTTGTTAAAGAGGCACCTACAGATGCAGCTACGAGTATTCTAACACTGCTTTGAAAAATTTGTGGCAATCTCCCAGTAATGCTGCAATATTTCTCTGACATTTCTGCATAAAGACTAATGGCCCATCGGATTAACACAGCAGGGATCCCTGGTCAGTTTGAATGGGACTGCCAGGGACCCCCGCTGTGTTAATCCGATGGGCCATTAGTCTGTCTGCAGAAATGTCACAGAAATGTTGCAGCATTACTGGGGTATTGCCCCAGATTTTCCAAGGCAATTGTTCCGATACTGTTATAAACAATACATTTGGACGCACCAAGAGGTGTTTAAAACAATGAATTAGGGAACACTATTTAAATATTAAAAAGGGACTAGAAACACTTAGTGTTTCAAGTCATTTCAAACAACATCATATGTGTAATCCAGAAGATATAAGATTTATGGGTATTGATAAAATAGAATTAGGCAATAGGGGAGGAGATTTAATACAGAAAATATCCCAAAGAGAAACTCTATGGATTCATAAATTAAAAACCATTAATGCCTAGAGGACTTAACATTAATATTGATTTGGGATGTTTCCTCACATAAATATTCTATTTTTTGATGATACATTTAATTATTGATTTAGTCCACAAGTTAGAAATATTTAGTCACATTAATTATAATATACACTATTAATATTATCACTTATAAATTATATCAGCACATTTATATTAATTCATCGCTTATTTGTTGATAAATTATTTATAATTAATTATCTACACTATAGTAATTCAGCACGGATACAAATTGATTTAATATTGTTTAAGGGAGATACTCACTATTGCAATAGCAAACAATTGATGGCCAAACTTCCTCACATATAAACTAACATTAAATTGGATTAAGCCTAAATGAAGTAAACTGTGCGATCCCATTACCATTGTTGTCATAATTATCGGTTATTAGTATAGTCTGTTAAAAATGTTTATGTACTCATTTATTTATTATTAATTTGTATTTTAATTAGATAGTATATATGATTTTATACTTGGTAATACATGTTTTATAAACCTTCGTTATGTCTGCTCCTCGCCATGCAATTGAGTTATAATTAAAGAAAGTTATGTAACACTGCTGGTAAAGGAGGGATATAAAAGGAAGGGACAACAGGACATACCATACTTACCCCTGACGAAGAAGGACTACCTTTGAAACACGTAGGGTGTGACACCAGGAAACCGGAAGTGACGCAGAACACCGACCCGATCGGCAGTGGATGTCGCGGAAACCGGAGAGAGTAACAGTAACGCACAAACTGGTCTGTCCCTGGGTGTTTTTACACTGTTTTGTGTTTTATTTCATGCCTGATTTTATATAAAAGCGAAGCTTGAAAAAGAAGTCCCTTTGAATATTTTGCGGTTATATGGAGGCGAAAAACAACCTCAAAGATACATTATAGTGCCTGTACCAGGCATGTAAAGGTAAGTGCATATCTCACCACTTCTACTTATGGATCAGATGTTATGAACGTTCTTCACTATTGTACTTTTCACTTATCTCTTATCTTCCCTTTCAACGAGGAGCGCTGAATATCTTGAACATTTACTACTGCTGGGAATTGGGAACAATTTCGACTTTTCAAGCTGCACCACAGCAAATTTCTTCAAAAAGTTTGGACTTTATTTTTTATTTTGTTAGAGCACTTCCTATATTGTTATTACTGTACTTAGAATGTGTATCAATTCCTTTCATCCCACTTTTAAATATTCTCATGGATCTAGAAGTATAGATATGGTTTCATTTTACTGTACAAGGTTGTTTTTTGCTTAATAGAGGCTGAAAGGTACAAGAAAGAGGCTGACAAATCGTTTGTCATATGTTCAAAAATGCCAATGATTTATTCTGATTCCTTTTCTCTTTTCACACTCGTCTACCATAAATGTAAACTAAGGCATTGACTAAGAACTATTTAAAGATACCCTATAGAGACTGTAATAGCCCAAGCCAATTATCCTTTAAAATGGCAGATAAATGTCTGTGAAACACATCAGATGGATCCGTTAGGATGGATCCATTAGCTGGAGCGTCACTCAAAGAATCTCCTGAGACATTGGCACAGGAACATGTCATCATCGGCCTGCACCCATAAGGGAGTATGCACGAGCAGCATCCAGCCTGATAAGCAGGGTAAAAAGGGAGAGACTACTACAGAGAGTTTACTGTTAAATTTACATATTTTTGCATAGGCTTATATATCCTAATTAATACAGGATAAACTACCTCTGCCATTTAGTGGCAAAATACTATATAACACTTACTTTGGGTCATACTCAACCGCTTATATCTTCAACCACTCATCTCTCAATGAAAGGAGGATCATTACAAATACAGTCAGAATTGTCGTATTAATAAGGCTCTAATAAATGACTCACACAACAAAATTACATACAGTACCTGTGCAATCTTCATTTTCATAGTAATATGCAATGTTCTTCAACAGTAAATCATCACTTAAGTCAGGCAAGTGGGTCCAATCTACTTTCCAGTTGGACATTTTGGAAATCTTTGTTACCTGGTTCAGAGTCATGTGTTCACACCTTTTTTGCTAAAAAAAAACAAAACAAAGCAGGAAACTATAAAACACACATTATGCAATGTGGTCAAGCAATGCCATTTGTGCATAGTTTAACATTATACAGAACAAAAAGTGATACCTAGGCCAATGGTTCAAAACTTCTAGGCTAAAGCCTCACATGTAAACTAACATTAAATTGGATTAAGCCTAAATGAAGTATACTGCTGCGATCCCATTACCATTGTTGTCATAATTATCGGTTATTTGTATAGTCTGTTTAGAAATGTTTATGTACTCATTTATTTATTTATTAATTTGTATTTTAATTAGATAGTATATATGATTTTATACTTAGTAATACATGTTTTATAAACCTTCGTTATGTCTGCTCCTCCCCATGCAATTGAGTTATAATTAAAGAAAGTTATGTAACACTGCTGGTGAAGGAGGGATATAAAAGGAAGGGACAACAGGACATACTATACTTACCCCTGATGAAGAAGGACTACCTTTGAAATGCATAGGGTTGCCGGGAGGACCAGTTTCGGTGTGACACCAGGAAACCGAAAGTGACGCAGAACGCCAATCTTGTGGATTACTATTGATTATTTACAACCTGAGAATTATACATATTCCTCAATATTATATGGGACTGCCTCATGCTATCTTAACATTTGAAGTATTTTTCTTCCCTGCTCCAATTAGGATGTAGAGTATTTAGGCAGGTTACTTACACTATCACCATATTTTGTTTGTTTGTATTATATTATCTGGGTTATGTTATATTTTTTCTGTGTATATCCTTATTATTTTTCTGCTTAGGAAGATACTATTTTGACCAGCCGGTCTTTATTACATTTCTAAATTCTATTAAATAAGGAAGGCACCTAAATCAACATCCAAATTGAGACCTAGTGGAACAAGAGTTTTCAATGTATGTATCCACCTGGTCTCAAGTTTAGATATTGTGTTGATGGTATTACCTCCTCTCCAGTTATATAGCAGTTTGTCTATTCCCATACAAATAATTCCTGTATAATCTTTGTTATGATATTCAGCAAAATGCTTGGACAAATTATGTTGCATAAATCCTTTTTGTATATTAGTAATATGCTCAGCAAAACTTAATTTTAATTTTCTTGTGGTTCTACCCACATACTGTTTTTTGCACGGTCATTGAATTAGATAAACAATATTAATAGAATCGCAACTGATGAGGTGCTCAATCTTAGCTACTTCCTGTATGTGTAGAAATGAAATTTTTAGTCTGTTTGGAACCATGAGGTTCCATTTATACATCTTGCATTTTTTTGGCGGATTCCCCTCGCAGTATGCAGGAAAGTGCGCATATCTGGGAGAGTAATCCAGCAGAGAGATGGCGAGCCCTGGCAAGAAGGGCTCCGCTAGTGAGATCTCTCAGCAGAGAGCGAGATTGTAATCCAATGTGGTGTCTTGTTTCTTTTCTTTATGTCATACCGTCTGTGGTCTTCTTTTCTGTGTCTTCTTCACCGTCTGTGGGGTCTTCAGGTCTTCTGGCTTCTTCTTCTGCGACGCTTTTGCTTTGCAACCTTAGAACCTTTATGGTACTTACTGCCATGTATTTTCTCACGACCATCACTCTCAGAGATTTGGGATTTTCCCTTTGGGGCAATTATATGGTACTTAGAAGATGAAGCACTGATTACCTTGAGCACCTTCACATTGATGGAGCTCTCACCAACTCCGGCTGTACCCTGTGGCATTTTACCTTTGCAGTCGGCAGGCATGTAGTCTTGGGCCTCTCTTTCCTGAGGCCTACATTTATTCAGGCGGAAGTACCGCTGGATAACCAGTGACGCATTTCTCAGGGTTTGATAGCGAATCCTGTTCTGTGTCATCCTAGTCAGAACAAGGAGAGAAGAAAAAACGAAGCACTGGTTCCACTAAGACAAAAGACTGGATTTTTATAGTTGCTCCTTTCATAATGAGGAATCTATTTCGTACCATGCGGGCACGGTAGAATGATTGAAGAACACAGGCTGCTTTATTCCGGCGATTGAACTGACGAATTTCATCCCTCTGTAGGCAGCCTGTAGGATGATAGTTGTGGCGCGTTAACGCCGGTAATTTTCTCTTTCCCTTCTTCCTTGGATAAGAGCTTTGCAGTGCTTCTGAATTATTCTAATGCTTTTCTCCTTTTTCAAAACGTTAAGTTCCTCCACGAGAGAATTCTGTTTTGTGCATACATGTCGCAATTCTGTTCTCAGAGCGTCCATTTCTTCCTGGTGCTGGGTCTGAGCGTGCATCAATGCATCCTGCACTTCTAATTTTTCCTGAGTCAACTGTTTCTTTACTTTTTCTGCTTGGTCAGTCAAATCTGAATTTTCCAATTTCAGACTCTCATTTTCTTGCTTTACAGTCTCTAACTCACTTAGGGCAATCTCATGGATTTGCTTCAACATTCCCAGCTCTCTGTTCAGACCGTGGCCCTTCAGGCGTGAGTTTTGTACCTCTGTGCTGAGCGCGTGAACCTCTTGTAGAGCCTTCCCGTATTTCTGTTTTAGGATAGCAATCGATTTGTCAGACTTAATCTGTTTTTCATCCATGGTGGCAATTACGGTGTTGGCCTTTTCCAGCCTAGTCGTCACCTCTTTCTTCTCACTCCGTAAGAGAGACTCTGTTTTCTTCAAAGCCTCGTACTCCTGTAAAGCTGGAAGTATACACCTCTGTAACTCGGCGTTCGCTTCTCGCACCTTATTGTTAGATTCTTGCTCCTTCTTCCAACATTCTCGCTCCTTCACCAAATCCTGCCACAGGACTTCATAATTATGGCGGGCAGCTTGGAGTGCAGAAACCAAAGCCTCTTTATCCTGGTTCAAGGATTCAGCTTCCCTTTGTTCCTCCTTTTCCTTTGCCACTGTTCCCGTGACAATTCTGCCGGTCACTCCGGTCTGCAGCACATCTCGGCGCCTTTCTGACGCATGTCCTGACAGCGCAGGTTCAAGTGGCTCCGTCACTTCCCCTGTGACTTGAGGAACAGTTTTCTTTTTCTTCTTCTTTCTTTTTGCTTTATTAGCTCCAGAGATATCAGTGGTACTGGGCACACACTCACTGGTATCAGCTTCCACATCTTGCTTGCACTCATAGGGCGTTGCTTGCTTTTGCAGCTGTTTGTCTTTGAAAATTTTGGGGCACACATCTTCCATGTGACCTACTTTATGACAGGCCCAGCATACTATATTCATCTGTGGGTACGGCTCTCCTCCAGGGGCCACATACGAGACGTCGTCATCATCATCGTATGGCCTGAAGGGACACTGTTTTTCATGATTATGTACATTACAAAACAAACATTTCATGTCGGCCATTTTAGAAACCCGGCAGGGACAATTTGCTAGCTGCAATTTCACTCACTTCAGCAACTTACATACAGCACTTGCTAGCTGCAAATTCACTCACTTCAGCAAAAGGCATTAGCTTTACAAACAGCACTTGCTAGATGCAAAAAAAAAATTCTTCAGCAAAACATTTTGGTTTTCTGTTTGGGTTCAGGGTGCTATTGCATCCACACTTCGCACATTCTCTGTGTATGTTAGAAGCACAACTGATATACACAGTGGGACAGACTTCACTCATAGCATCTGTATTTTACTTCAGCTGGGTGGCCATTTTAAACCCCCGCATTTATTTGCAAACCCACAGACTTTAGTGTTGACCCGCATTCTCCACCATATGTGACAAACGCCCCTCTTTTGTAGCGCTGACGTCTGTCTGGGTTCTTCCCGACACAGTCTTCTAGGGTTAATTATACAACAAACAGGATCATGCCAAGTATTATATTGCTTAACTCAGGCTTCTGCCTGCTTTATTTTCATCCAAGTAAGGGACTGCAGCTTTAACATGTGTAGGCAAGAGGCACTCAGACATTTTCATTCAGTGGTTCACTTATATCAGTGTCATAGCACTTCACACAGTGTCATTTTTAAGAAATAAAAACCAAATCATATAAAGAAATCCTATCCCTTTCAGGGATCTAACTACACATCAGAATCAGCCCCTAACTGCTGCTGGCCAACTAACCTGGTTCCCCAGCTTAAAACAATGCCCTCTCATTTAGGGTCACTAGATTCAGCACAGTCTTTTAGCAACAGCAATAAACATTTGTTTTGTCTTATCTGTTCGTGGTGGGAACTCGGTCCAAAGTGTCCAGGCAAATCCTCTGGTACTGTGATACTTGGAGGGGCCATCCACCCCGAAACTGGAAACAGGGGAGCAGCGATACCCCCAGCCTCCAGGCTCTAAGGAGAGAGAGTGAAATGCAAACCTCTCTGTTCTAAATACCTGTGTTAGTGATTAGGAGAGCAGGTGAGGGAGAACTAGACCCATTGTAATCTGTGGTCTGGATTTTCCATCCAGCTGCCTGAGTTAATGTGAAGCTTGGGAACGGATCATTTTTAACTATTCCTGCACTTTCTGACCTAAAACGGGGCAGAAAGCTGCCTAACATCTTTGGACTATGTCACAATATATATAATCAAAAAATAAATAGATGATACCGTTCTGTGGCTAACGAAATGCTTTTATTTGTGCGAGCTTTCGAGATACACTGATCTTTTCTTCCGGCGATGTTACAATGAATGAAGCAAGCAAAAGCTATACTATAAACAGTGTCTATTGGAATGTTATCTGTGCTGGTCCTTCCCCCGGTGTGGATGTGTTATATGGCTGGAGGTGTCAAAAGGTTCATTCATTGTAACATCGCCGGAAGAAGAGATCAGTGTATCTCGAAAGCTCGCACAAATAAAAGCATTTCGTTAGCCACAGAACGGTATCATCTATTTATTTTTTGATTATTGAAGCTCGGCTAACACGGTACTGATACCTCTACATGTATGTATTTTATATATACTCATATAGTGGTTAGCGGGGATGGGTGCAGTGTGTATTCGCCCCAATGGTGGGTGTTTATGGCTTGCGGGTGGGTAGCTGGAGGGCTTAACCCCTTCTTGACCGTAGCGGTATTAACCGCTAAGGTAATGAAGGGGTTAAGTCCATCCGCAACTCCCCCCCGCAAGCCATAAACACCCACCAAAGGCCATATACCCCCTTCATCCACCCCCGCTCCCCACAATATGCCTGGTACTGGATGGTTAACCCCTTCATTGCCTTAGCGGTTAGCGCTAAGATAATGAAGGGGGCTGTTAATGCATTCTTCCTGCTTCGGATGCATGGGGGGGGGGGGCTTTGGTGCTGATATTACTGGGTATCAGCTCCGAGGCAGGAAAAGGGCCTGATTTTTTTCTATGTCCCGTATCGCCGCTCAGCACCAGCTTTTTGCCAACTTTTGTTGGCGGAGAGATTTGGAGAAAATCTCTCCATTCTATAGCGCCGATCAGCGCCGAGATGCTGATCAGCGCTACTAGAATACAGCGGGTTTTAAAACTGGCGAGATATTGGTTCTCGCCACCCGCACGGCGAGTTTTATTTTCTGGCAAAATAAACCGGCGGATTTTCCTCATCTCGCCAGATTTTCGGCATTTACTGAATTGCTGTAGGCATATTTGCCGGAAAGCTGTCGAGATAGGGCTTTTCGCCGTTTCCTGCATAGGCCCCTTAGTGTCTTAAAATGTGTTATTATACACTTCTTTTTTGCAAGATGGTTTTAAACAACTGGGACCCAATTTCTTTTTTAAAGTATCAGACTTTTTAAATACTACAGTATTTGCGGTTTTATTGGAAGATAAGGTTGTAATATGGGGTCCTTTTGGACTAGGTGCCAATGTCTGCAAACTACTTTTTTTATTCCTGCAGCTAAATGATTATAAATTGTGATAAATGGCATATTAATTATATCGCTAGAACTTTCTGTATTTAGATTAATATTGGAATTATATTTTAACAGATCATTCCTATCTACCTTATTGATATTAATATAGGCTTTCTTGAGAGTAGAGTCCTGATATTTTTTAGATTTAAATTTGGACATTACTTGTGCTTGTTGTTCATAGATATGATTCTCTGAACAATTACGCTTAACTCTCCTCAATTCCCCTTGGGGGATATTGGTTAGCCATGGTTTATGATGATTACTGTCAGCTTCTATATAATTCAGACAACTGACAGGTTTATGATGAGTTTTTGTGTGAGTTTGACCTTCTTTATGTAGATTAACAGGTCAAGAAATTCCAGACTCACTTGACTAAAATTATGTGTGAAAGTGAGGTTATATGAGTTATGATTTAAATAATCAAAAAACCCCAGTAAACTCTCATGATCACCGTGCCAAATAAAGAAAATATCATCCACAAACCTAATCCATAGCACTAGGTTTGCACCATAGCCATGCTGAGACCAGATATATTGGTCTTCCCACATCCCCATCAGTAGATTAGCATAGCTAGGGGCAAACCTAGTCCCATGGTCGTGCCCTTAATCTTTAAAAATAATTCTTCGTTAAACCAAAAAAAAATTGTAAGTTAATGTAAATGTAATTAACGTGATAATAAAATCAATCTGTGCATCCATGTATGTGTCTTCTAAATGTAAAAAATTATGTGCTGCTAAACAACCATGCTCATGATCAATAACTGTGTATAATGAAGTGACATCACACGTGATCAAATAATATTGTTCCTGCCAAATAATATTTTTAATATGTTTAATACGTATGTGGTGTCTTTTATGTGAGACCTAAGTTTCTTGACCGGTTTCTGGAGGAAATGATCAATATAAGATGAAAGGTTGGATGTAATAGAGTTAACACCTGAAATGATAGGTCTCCCAGGAGGATTTATGGGATCTTTATGTAACTTTGGTAAATAATAAAAAATTGGTAGTGTTGATTTGTTTATGACTATAAATTCAAATTCTTCCCTACTGATATGTAGTTTATTGATCCCCAGTGTAAAATATTTTCTAATTCACATTGGAAAGTTTCTGTAGCATTGTAGGACAGTCTCGAGTAAGTTGTTATATCATTCAGCTGTCTAAGGGATTCAGCGATGTAACACTCTTTATCCAAGATCACAACGCTTCCTCCCTTATCTTCAGATTTTATTACAATCGAGCTGTCCTCATGGTTCCAAACAGACTTAAAATGTCATTTCTACACATATGGAAAGTAGCTAAAAGATTGAGCACCTCATCAGTTGCGATTCAATTAATATTGTTTATCTAATTCAATGCCCGAGCAAAAAACAGTATGTGGGTAGAACCACAAGAAAATTAAAATTACGTTTTGCTGAGCATATTACTAATATACAAAAAGGATTTCTGCAACATAATTTGTCCAAGCATTTTGCTGAAAATCATAACAAAGATCCTGCAGGAATTATTTGTATTGGAATAGACAAACTGCTATATAACTGGAGAGGAGGCAATACCATCAACGCAATATCTAAACTTGAGACCAGGTGGATACATACATTGAAAACTCTTGTTCCACTAGGTCTCAATGTGGATGTTGATTTAGGTGCCTTCCTTATTTAATAGAATTTAGAAATTTCCAGCTACTAGCAAGGTTTGGTCTTTTCCACTTACATTTAATTCTGACTATTTTTTTATTATATTTGATGTATTAAAGTCTTTCAGTTCCATTTCTTGTTTTTTGAATTTATATATATGTCCATTGTATTAGATCATTTTTATATAATATTTGTATATTTTATCTTTCAGTTCCATTTCTTGTTTTTTGAATTTATATATATGTCCATTGTATTAGATCATTTTTATATAATATTTGTATATTTTATATAAATACCAGGTTCTTAACTGTTTTATTTTCTATTTTAATTGGCTTAGCACCTGATTATCTTAGTAGAGAGACTAGTTCTAATTTGCATAGTCTATCAGGACCTTGCAATCTACTATTTATGATGTTCAGGAGATGTCTGAGTCATGCCCCAGAAGAAGTCTAAACTCAGACGAAACTAGTAGGGTGAGGATCTCTTAGTAGATCTCTCCATTTTCTGTTGTATTCAGTACTTTTAACTGTCTTTCTATTTGCTGCCAAGCCTTATTTAAAGGCTATTGGGATTGTTATATCAATCTCAGAATTAAGCCCTGTGGCTAATCTCACCGAGTGGTATACCCGTTTAGGGGAGTGACGTCACCATCAGAGGACCCGCGCAACTGCTTATTACAGCTGATCAGTGACGCTTCCGCATCCAAGTACACAGACTGAGTGAGCGTTTCCTGAGATTATCAGCCCCTTTGATGCAGCGATCTGAAAGCATTTTACTGATGTGCCTGTTATTTTCTGCTACATTGTAAGTAGCCTCTGTTGCTTGCGCAATAATTTTATTCATAAACGTACATCACCATATTGGTATCTTTTTCATCTATAGGTACATCTTGTTTTGGAATTCGAATATATTACTTGTTCACGTATTTATGCTGCAGATGTTATATATCCATGCATCTGTGTCTCTGATTTGCGGCTTTTGTGTTTTTTGTGTACTTTGTATTTTCTTTGGGGTGGTGTACACCCATTACATTGTGGCAGCACGCATAGGCATCATTGCAACACTATTTTAAATCAGTTTTGCGCACCTTATACTTTTTTCTTTATTTATATATATATATATATATATATATATATATATATATATATGCTAATATAACTGTATGCTCATCTGCATGTCTTAGGCAGGTCTGCAACCCCGCCTTTCCCCATCATCACCCAGCATACAGCACTTCCACTGCACTGCAGCAAGGGATTCTGGGAAATTACATGCAAATGAGCACACAGTGTCACTTTTTGCCACAATAACCATTTTTAACATGGTTCCCTATAGGCTTAAGCTTGCTGCATGGACACAGCTTTGAGCACAGCCAGGGTTAAGGTGCATACCCAGAAAACCACCCACAGACAGCTGTTTCGACCTTGATGGGTCTCATCAGTGTGGGGTTGATTTTACTGGGAATGCAAGAGAGGCTATGGGATAGGCTAAACCATAATACTGAGTTAAGTTATGGTGAGTAAAAAAAGTGACAAAAACCCTCCACAGGAAAGCAAATATGCAAATATAACTGTATGCTCATCTGCATGTCTTAGGCAGGTCTGCAACCCCGCCTTTCCCCATCATCACCCAGCATACAGCACTTCCACTGCAGCAAGGGATTCTGGGAAATGACATGCAAATGATCACACAGTGTCACTTTTTGCCTCAATAACCATTTTAACATGGTTCCCTATAGGCTTAAGCTTGCTGCATGGACACAGCTGTGAGCACAGCCAGGGTTAAGGTGCCTACCCAGAAAACCACCCACAGACAGCTGTTTCGACCTTGATGGGTCTCATCAGTGTGGGGTTGATTTTACTGGGAATGCAAGAGAGGCTATGGGATAGGCTAAACCATAATACTGAGTTAAGTTATGGTGAGTAAAAAAAGTGACAAAAACCCTCCACAGGAAAGCAAATATATATATATATATATATATATAGACCATACGATACCGGTTGCAACACGACCGGCGCACCACCTTGAGAAAGGTCCCACTGGGGGACCGAAACTTCGTTTTTTGTGTCTTCTATCAAATATAGAAAATTTAGGATTTACTTACCTGCATGCTGTCCCTTGATGTCGTGTTGCAACCGGTATCGTATGGTCTGTTATTGCTTTATGGGATAAGCACCAAAACGTATTTACTTGCAAATGGTGTGCCGGCTGTGCATTGGATTATATATATATATATATATATATATATATATATATATATAAAGCAGAAAATAGCCGTGTTAGTCCAGTTGCGATAGTGCAGAATAAATGAGTTCTTCAGTATTCGGTGATACCTTTTTTATTGGACTAACAATTTATGTCATAGGACAAGCTTTCGAGAGTTATCCTCTCTTCTTCAGGTCAGCAATACTGATATACAAAGCCATAGATTCCTTTGTATATCAGTATTGCTTGACCTGAAGAAGAGAGGATAACTCTCGAAAGCTTGTCCTATGACATAAATTGTTAGTCCAATAAAAAAGGTATCACCGAATACTGAAGAATTAATTTATTCTGCACTATATATATATATATATATAAATATATAAATAGACTACTTACCAGGTAAATCCAGGATCCCAGGACCCCAAAGCAAGGTAGAGACAGCACACTCAGGAATATCAAAAAACGTGTATTAAGAAGAAAAAGCTGGCACAATCACCGACGTTTCGGTCCTAGACACTCAAGGGAGAGAAAGGTCCTGTGTCTAGGACCGAAACATCGGTGATTGTGCCAGCATATGCATACTTCCTGTATGGGACAAGCACCTATTTTTGCTTTACGTGTGTGCCATCTGCATATATATATATATATATATATATATATATATATATATGCAGATGGCACACACGTAAAGCAAAAATAGGTGCTTGTCCCATACAGGAATATATATATATATATATATATATATATAAAAAATAGAAAGCAGTTGGCACACTGAAAACAGGTTATCCACTGATGCTTATCCCATATATGCACATACACAGAAAGATTTTACCAGATAGAGATCCAGGAAAAACGAGACAGCACAGAGTCAGGGAAATCCAAAGCTGATGTATTCAGGATAAATACATAGGCACTGCAGCCAATGTTTCGGTTATCAGAATGTGACCTTCATCAGGGACGCACGTTACTGAGGAAGGTCACATTCTGATGACCGAAACGTTGGATGCAGTGCCTATGTATTTATCCTGAAAACATCAGCTTTGGATTTCCCTGACTGTGTGCTGTCTCGTTTTTCCTGGATCTCTATCTGGTAAAATCTTTCTGTGTATATATATATATATATATACAGTGTTCGACAATCCTATACATTTACACGCCCGGGGCGTGTGGATTTAACCCCCGGGCGAGTAAATATTGGCCCAAGCAGCACACGTGTTTTTTTTTTAAATTTCCCCGTTCGTGCTCAAATTTCCCCCGTTCGCGCTCAAATTTCCCCCGTTGGCGCTCAAATTTCCCCCGTTCGCGCCAATTTAAAAAAATAAATAAATAAATATGTAATCTCCCTCCCTGATTGGAGGAAGAGGGCCGGCTGGCAGCTCTGGGTCCCCTCAGGTCCCCGGATGTAGGCTGGAAGGGGGGGTCCCCGGATGTAGGCTGGGAGGGGGGTCCCCAGATGTAGGCTGGGGGGGGGGTCCCCGTGGCTGCTGCTGCCCAGGGCTGGAAGACAAGGTAGGCGCTTCCCCTCCGTCCCACGCTCCTTTGGCACCCGCGCGGGCAGGGTAATAGGAGCGGGGAAGAAAGGAAGCAGCCTGGCGGGAGGTAGAGGGAGGGGGGTGCGCGTGCGCATGCGCTGGAGGGGGGGGGGGAGGGGTTGGCAATGTTCCGGCCACGTTTCCCATCGGGGAGGTTGGTGTGGCCCGTGCGGCTGTTCCTAGCATGGCTGCCTGACCCCCCTCCTGGCTGCAGCCTGGGCGCACGCGTGGCTTGCCACGTTTCCCATCGGGGAGGTTGGTGGCCATGCGCCTGTCCGGCTGTCCCCCCGCTGGTCCCCGATCCTCCCGCTAGCTCCCCGATCCTCCCGCTGGCCCCCCGATCCTCGCGCTGGCCTCCCGATCCTCGCGCTGGCCCCCCCATCCTCGCGCTGGCCCCCCATCCTCGCGCTGACCCCCCGATCTTCCCGCTGGCCCCCCAATCCTCGCGCTGGCCCCCCCATCCTCGCGCTGGCCCCCCCATCCTCGCGCTGACCCCCCGATCTTCCCGCTGGCCCCCCGATCCTCGCGCTGGCCCCCCCATCCTCGCGCTGACCCCCGATCCTCCCGCTGGCCCCCCCATCCTCCCACAACTCCTGCCCGATCCCCTGGCATGTGGAGCAGCATGTGGAGGACAAGCAGGCCCTGGAGGAACAGGTAGGCCCCCTCCCTTCCAATGAATACCAACCCAGTCACCCACCCAGTGGGTTGGTGTCTGAGTGTGTGTCTGAGTGTCTGTGAGTGTGAGTGTTTGTGTGTGGGTGTCTGTGTGTGTGGGTGTCTGTGAGTGTGGGTGAGTGTCTGTGAGTGTGGGTGAGTGTCTGAGTGTGAGTGAGTGTCTGTGAGTGTGGGTGTCTGTGAGTGTGAGTGGGTGTATTTGTGTGTCTGTGAGTGTGGGTGTGAGTGGGTGTTTGTGTCTTTGTCTGTGAGTGGGTGTGTTTGTGTGTGTCTGTGTGTGTCTGTGAGTGTGTGTGAGTATGTGTGTGTATCTGTGTGTGAGTGTATGAGTCAGTGAGTGTTTATGTCTGTGAGTGTTTGTGTCTGTGAGTGTTTGTGTGAGTGTGAGTGTGTGTGTCTGTATGTGTATGTGAGTGTATGTGTCTGTGAGTGTATGTGTCTGTGAGTGTATGTCTGAGTGTTTGTGTGAGTGAGTGTTTGTGTGAATGAGTGTGTGAGTGAGTGTTTGTGTGAGTGAGTGTTTGTGTGAGTGAGTGTTTGTGTGAATGAGAGTTTGTGTGTCTGTGAGTTTGTCTGTGAGTGTTTCTGTGTGTGTTTGAGTCTGTGAGTGTGTCTAAGTGTGTCTGTGAGTGTATGTGTCTGAGTGTATGTGTCTCTGAGTGTATGTGTCTGAGTGTTTGTGTCTGTGAGTGTTTGAGTGAGTGTGTGTGTCTGTGAGTGTGTGTCACCCTCTCCCTGTGTCACCCTCTCCAGGTGTCACCCTCTCCCGGTGTCACCCTCTCCCTTTGTCACCCTCTCCCGGTGTCACCCTCTCCTGGTGTCACCCTCTCCTGGTGTCACCCTCTCCCTGTGTCACCCTCTCCCGGTGTCACCCTCTCCCTGTGTCACCCTCTCCCGGTGTCGCCCTCTCCCTGTGTCACCCTCTCCCGGTGTCACCCTCTCCCTATGTCACCCTCACCCTTTTGAACTCACCCTGTGTCACCCTCTCCCTTTCCCTGTCACCCTCACCTTGTGTCACCTTCTCCCTTTCCCTGTTGCCCTCTCCCTGTGTCACCCTCTCCCTGTGTCACCCTCTCCCTGTGTCACCCTCTCCCTTTCCCTGTCGCCCTCTCCCTGTGTCACCTCTCCCTGTGTCACCCTCTCCCTGTGTCACCCTCTCCCTGTGTCACCCTCTCCCGGTTTCACCATCTCCCTGTGTCGCCCTCACCCTGTGTCACCCTCTCCCTTACCCTGTCGCCCTCACCCTGTGTCACCCTCTCCCTTTCGCCCTCTCCCTGTGTCACCCTCTCCCTTTCCCTGTCGCCCTCTCCCTGTGTCACCCTCTCCCTGTGTCACCCTCTCCCGGTGTCACCCTCTCCCTGTGTCACCCTCTCCCTGTGTCACTCTCTCCCTGTGTCACCCTCTCCCGGTGTCACCATCTCCCGGTGTCACCCTCTCCCTGGGTCACCCTCACCCTTTTGCCCTCTCCCTGTGTCACCCTCTCCCTTTCGCCCTCTCCCTGTGTCACCCTCTCCCTTTCCCTGTCGCCCTCTCCCTGTGTCACCCTCTCCTTGTGTCACACTCTCCCTGTGTCACACTCTCCCGGTGTCACCCTCTCCCGGTGTCACCCTCTCCCTGTGTCACCCTCTCTCTGTGTCACCCTCTCCCTGTGTCACCCTCTCCCTTTGTCACCCTCTCCCTGTGTCACCCTCTCCCTGTGTCACCCTCTCCCTGTGTCACCCTCTCCCTGTGTCACCCTCACCCTTTCGCCCTCACTCTGTGTCACCCTCTCCCTTTCCTTGTCGCCCTCTCCCTGTGTCACCCTCTCCCTTTCCCTGTCACCCTCTCCCTTTCCCTGTCGCCCTCTCCCTGTGTCACCCTCTCCCTTTCCCTGTCGCCCTCTCCCTGTGTCACCCTCTCCCTGTGTCACCCTCTCCCTGTGTCACCTCTCCCTGTGTCACCCTCTCCTGGTGTCACCCTCTCCCTGTGTCGCCCTCACCCTGTGTCACCCTCTCCCTTTCCCTGTCGCCCTCACCCTGTGTCACACTCTCCCTTTCGCCCTCTCCCTGTGTCACCCTCTCCCTTTCCCTGTCGCCCTCTCCCTGTGTCACCCTCTCCCGGTGTCACCCTCTCTCTGTATCACCCTCTCCCTGTGTCACTCTCTCCCTGTGTCACCCTCTCCCGGTGTCACCCTCTCCCGGTGTCACCCTCTCCCTGTGGCACCCTCACCCTTTTGCCCTCTCCCTGTGTCACCCTCTCCCTTTCGCCCTCTCCCTGTGTCACCCTCTCCCTTTCCCTGTCGCCCTCTCCCTGTGTCACCCTCTCCCTGTGTCACACTCTCCCTGTGTCACACTCTCCCGGTGTCACCCTCTCCCGGTGTCACCCTCTCCCTGTGTCACCCTCTCCCTGTGTCACCCTCTCCCTGTGTCACCCTCTCCCTGTGTCACCCTCTCCCTTTGTCACCCTCTCCCTGTGTCACCCTCTCCCTGTGTCACCCTCTCCCTGTGTCACCCTCTCCCGGTGTCACCCTCTCCCTGTGTCACCCTCACCCTTTCGCCCTCACCCTGTGTCACCCTCTCCCTTTCCTTGTCGCCCTCTCCCTGTGTCACCCTCTCCCTGTGTCACCCTCTCCCTTTCCCTCTCGCCCTCTCCCTGTGTCACCCTCTCCCTTTCCCTGTCACCCTCTCCCTTTCCCTGTCGCCCTCTCCCTGTGTCACCCTCTCCCTTTCCCTGTCGCCCTCTCCCTGTGTCACCCTCTCACTTTCCCTGTCGCCCTCTCCCTGTGTCACCCTCTCCCTGTCACCCTCTCCCTTTCCCTGTCGCCCTCTCCCTTTCCCTGTTGCCCTCTCCCTTTCCCTGTCGCCCTCTCCCTTTCCCTGTCGCCCTCTCCCTGTGTCGCCCTTTCCCTGTCGCCCTTTCCCTGTCGCCCTCTCCCTGTGTCACCCTCTCCCTGTCGCCCTCTCCCTTTCCCTGTCGCCCTCTCCCTGTCGCACTCTCTCTGTGTGTCTCTCTATCTCTCTGTGTGTCTCTCTATCTCTCTGTGTGTCTCTCTATCTCTCTGTGTGTCTCTCTATCTCTCTGTGTGTCTCTCTATCTCTCTGTGTGTCTCTATCTCTGTGTGTCTCTCTATCTCTCTGTGTGTCTCTCTATCTCTATGTGTGTCTCTCTATCTCTCTGTGTGTCTCTCTATCTCTCTGTGTGTCTCTCTATCTCTCTGTGTGTCTCTCTATCTCTCTGTGTGTCTCTCTATCTTTCTGTGTGTCTATCTCTCTGTGTGTCTCTCTATCTCTCTGTGTGTCTCTCTATCTCTCTGTGTGTCTATCTCTCTGTGTGTCTCTCTATCTCTCTGTGTGTCTATCTCTCTGTGTGTCTATCTCTCTGTGTGTCTCTCTATCTCTCTGTGTGTCTATCTCTCTGTGTGTCTCTCTATCTCTCTGTGTGTCTCTCTATCTCTCTGTGTGTCTCTCTATCTCTCTGTGTGTCTCTCTATCTCTCTGTGTGTCTCTCTATCTCTCTGTGTGTCTCTCTATCTCTCTGTGTGTCTCTCTATCTCTCTGTGTGTCTCTCTATCTCTCTGTATGTCTCTCTATTTCTCTGTGTGTCTCTCTATCTCTCTGTGTGTCTCTCTATCTCTCTGTGTCTCTCTATCTCTCTGTGTGTTTCTCTATCTCTCTGTGTGTCTCTCTATCTCTCTGTGTGTCTCTGTGTGTCTCTCTATCTCTCTGTGTGTCTATCTCTCTGTGTGTCTCT
>NC_134483.1:389782689-389832689 GCF_040206685.1 Ascaphus truei | reverse complement strand
TCACGAATTGTCAAAAAGATCTAATTGCAATTCAACGTGTCTTTTATTACTGTACAGTACTTCAAGTGTGTGTAATTTTAATTAGAAGAATAACGTTATGAACATTGTGTTCATACAGTATACATGGAAAAGAAGTCCTTTCTGAGACTCCTTAGCCAAAAATAAAAAAATTCAACATCGCCTCCCTCTTCTGCCAAATGTAAAATATGTTTTCCGCGAATAAGCGTTTCTCAAATTGGAATCAAGTTTAAACCGTAAAAACATGAACACACAAAGTACAGTATATTTAAAGAATGAACCTTTTTATTTGGACAGGATAATAAAGGGAAAAATAATAATAGAACAATGTAACGTCACCTCTTCTTCCGAATGTAAAATATGTATTCAATGAATTAGTGTTTCTCAAATTGGAACCTTGTTGAAACGCATATGCGTGTCATCACGTTTCTGCACATGCGTGTTTCTCAAATTGGAACCTTGTTGAAACGCATATGCGTGTCATCAAATGTTTGCGAATGCGTGTAGGGCAATTTGGAACCTTATTGAAACGCATATGCTTGACATCCTATTTATGCGCATGCGTGTCCTGATGCTCCTAATTAAGTTACTGTACAGTAAGATACAGTGCATTTCCACACGGAGTCGCTAGATACTGTATCTGCTAGACAGTAGTACAGTACTAATGCTGGTGTATCTAAATAGTAGCAAACACTTTAATTTTCTAGCTACATACTGTAGTTTGTACATACTGTACTGTATTCTGTACAGTATACAGTTTCAATGCCCTTTTTATATATTTAAATGCCTTTGGAACTTTAGGTATAGTACTACTGCACTTGTCTAGACAGTAAACATGAACACACAAAAAAGTATATTTAAAGAATTAACATTTTTATTTGGACAGGATAATAAAGGGAAAAATAATAATAGACCAATACAACAGATTGACCCCAGATGATGTGAGACGAAACATGGTTGGGCCTTTTTTGATGCTTTGATGCCACTGTATCCAATCTCCTGAGAAGCCCTGATTGTAAGGAGACTGCTGAGACGGCCGTAACGCGGCAGAGTGCCCCCACTGCGGGTGAGAGACGCTGGCAGAGGCAATCGCGGTCTGTTCCTGAATGGGAAGTGGAGCAGTCGCATCGGGTGCTGTTATCTAAGGAGAAGGTTTGAAGTGCACCCAAAGTCACTTCTTGTTTACTTACCAGCGGGGAGAGAGTGAGTGTGTTACCATCCCCTCTGTGTTGTTTGTCATCTTAAAGTAAATGTTAATGCACTATATCCTTGCATTTGTGTTTCTCCATATGAGGATCTACGAAGAGTCTGCTGACCTGGAGAATCTTCTACTTGGAGTTACAGTATTATGTGTTTTTCAGTGCTAACTAACACTGGGTTTAATTGCACATATTAACTGTTTTATCACTTTGCGTCATGAACACTGTTTTGTTTAGGTTTTTTTAAACAATACAACATCGCCTCTTCTTCAAAATGTACAATCTTTTCTTTTCCTTCGCAATCGCTGGTGCTTCTTGGACATCTGGGTCTGTAAAGAAAGAGACAATATTCTATGTTATCAATCGCATCATACATTATCGTTAAAAAGTGCCTACAGTACATCTTCTCTCAGGCTTTCAGCACGATCTACTGTATCACAAGAGTCACTGATTGTTATTGGCTACTCATACAGGACTTATTCAATCAGTGTGTATTAGTGCTGCTACAGTATACTACTGTGTGTCAGACTTTCAAATGGTAGTATTGCCAACACAATGTTACATTCTCGTTGGAAAATTGTTTCTGTGTATCCTCTGCTACATGGCTAAAAGGAGCTACAGTAAAAGGACCATGACACCAGTACAGAACATAATTATTCAGAACTGTATCTTCTGCTTTTGTTTGGGGGGAGGGGATAAAGCATGCATTGCTTCAGGTACAGCACTTTACATTAGGACTAGAGGTTTACATTAGGGTTTGGAG
Organism: Ascaphus truei; assembly: GCF_040206685.1. Lineage (NCBI taxonomy): Eukaryota > Metazoa > Chordata > Amphibia > Anura > Ascaphidae > Ascaphus > Ascaphus truei. Next base: position 389,830,709 of record NC_134483.1, on the reverse strand, counting down.
GGAATGGACTTGGCATGCATGGATTGGAGCACTGTGTCTTACCTGGCAGTATTGCCAGGAGAGTTTCCTGCACCAAGGAGGGTTTTTTCCTGCGCGTTCTCTTTGACCAGCTCCAGACATGAAAACAGATTTTAAAAAGCATTAAACAATGAAATCATTTTAAATAATCAACTGTCTTTTTTTTAGATTAAAAACATTGGCGGCGTATCTATATTGTTTAATAAATATGTAACTAGTAGTCGTCAAACTTGTTGAGGGACTTCCAGGGAAGAGACCTTGTATGCCTCAAAAGGGCATTGATGCTGTCTCTGACGGTTTTCACAAGTTGACTGTTAAAATTAAAAGAGTGCTTCACTTCGTCCATAATTGTTCTCCTTAAATTTGCAAGAAGACCCATCTTGTGTTTATTGCCTTCATAATTTACATTTTTGGTTCACTCGCTGTCCATCTCAAAACTAACGTGGTGTTTAAAGATGAACTGGGCATATTTCTGAGGTAGACCACCACATCTTATCTTGTATTTCTCGCATACACTCGGGTGCAGGTCTCTCAGCATGATGTCTGGGACCAGTACAATCCTGATTCTGGGTGCTGGGGCAGGTTTGCTGGCAGCGGGCAGAGGTAGATGGTCTGGGAGGATGCTTTCCTCCTGTCGTGGCCTTAGCGGGTTGTCATCGCCTAAAACTGAAGTGTGTATGCTAGAGAAGGAGGGGGTGAGCGTGGGGGGTCCTGTGGCGCAACTGGTGTTGTGAAGGTCAAATCAATGGATTGAGAGGGCGTAATGTATACTAAACCTGTCGAGCGAGGTCCATTACATTATAAATACACCATCATTTCTGTTGATTCAATGCACATTGAATATACATCAAATACACATTGAATATACTTTCCTCTGTGCTTCATTTATTTTCTAAAGTAGCGATGATGAGGAAAAGGATTTCAAATGATCTCAGCATGAGAATAAAGGATATGTACAATAAAGGACACGGAATTTTATAGATCCAACGCTGGTTAGTTAGTTTGGGCCTCGGTTTAGCAAAAAGCACTGTCAGCTATCATGCCCATGGTAAGGCAAAAAGTGTAAAGCGGAGTCCCCCAGTCACAACAGAGTAAGTATTTTTGTTTTCATTTTGTAATTACTGTATTACAGTACTGTAGGACAGCAAAGCGTCTTGCATATTAAAATGCATATTTGTGTTTAGCTATTTTCTTTTAATTTATTTTTGATTACTGTATACAAATACATGTACAGGCATACCCCGCATTACCGTACGCAATGGGACCGGAGCATGTATGACGAAAATGTACTTAAAGTGAAGCACTAACTTTTTCCCACTTATCGATGCATGTACAGTACTGCAATCGTCCTATACGTGCATAACTGATGTAAATAACACATGTATAACAGTCTCTATAGTCTCCCCGCTTGCGCACAGCTTCAGTACAGGTAGGGAGCCGGTATTGCTGTTCAGGACGTGCTGACAGGCGCATACGTGAGCTGCCATTTGCCTATTGGGCGACATGTACTTACTCGCGAGTGTACTTAAAGTGAGTGTCCTTAAAGCGGGGTATGCCTGTATTTGTTTTGACGTATTTTTGGGCCTAACAAAATGTTCTCCTTTCCTTTAAACTGTGGGACAGCAAAGCACATTGCATATTAGTGTTTAGTTATTTTCTTTTCGTTTACTTTAGAATACTGTATACAAATACATGTATTTTTTGGACTTATTTTGGGGCCTAAGAAATTGCTCTCTTTTCCTTTAAACTGTAGGAAAGCAAAGCGTCTGGGGGACGAAATCAGTGAGGCTAATGATGAGCGCTGTGCAGAAACAGTCTAGACTATTGTAGAGAAGCATCACAATATCACAGCATCTGAGAAAAGCATCGGGTTCATGAGACGCCAATTGGGATGGAAATATGGATGTGTAAAATAAGTGTCTAAGTGTAATAATGTATAGTATATTGAAATAGTATGCAGAGTGACACAACAGGGTTGATACTGTACTGTAATTACTGTGCAATATTTAGGACAGTACAGCTAAAGTGTTATACAGTACAGGCATACCCCGCATTAACGTACGCAATGGGACCGGAGCATGTATGTAAAACGAAAATGTACTTAAAGTGAAGCACTACCATTTTTCCACTTATCGATGCATGTACTGTACTGCAATCGTTATATACTTGCATAACTGATGAAAATAACGCATTTGTAACAGGCTCTATAGTCTCCCCGCTTGCGCACAGCTTCGGTACAGGTAGGGAGCCGGTATTGCTGTTCAGGACGTGCTGACAGGCGCATGCGTGAGCTGCCATTTGCCTATTGCCGATATGTACTTACTCGCGAGTGTACTTAAAGTGAGTGTACTTAAAGCGGGGTATGCCTGTACTGTACTTTAGGTAACAGTGTGGTTTGCCTGTACAGTCCCTGTAAAATTCTTCCTTATTACAGAGTGTATCCGATGATAAGGGAGGCCAACAAGATAAAGAGTGGACCAAGCATGGGCATGGATCGAAAGTTGCGAGACCTTTCAGGATGCCATCTTTTCTGACGAGATATCGCTCTTGGGAGATTTGCCACTTTTGCATTACGCAAAAAAGGATGGCTATCTCTGAAGCCGCGTCCCAAACACCCACTAAAGATACATGTGTGGGGTGTGCTCTCTTGGCAGGGACACGGATGCATAATCATCTTTGAGGGGAAAATAATGCACAAAGTCACATGCAGTAGTCTTACGCACTGTACAACTGTAGTGTATTCTGTACCCCAATTTTCATCTTTTCATAGTTTTTTTCTTTTCTTGTTCCAGGAATCATGGGAAAAGTATTTTTTCAAGAGCAAATTGTCACCCGTATTGCTCAATACATTAGACAGGATTTCCCATCTGGTGGTTACTGCTTCCTCCAGGACAATGACCCTAAACATACCGCCTCTAGTGCCTATATTCTTGCCAGCGGAATCAACTGGGTTAAGACACCACCGGAGTATGTGTTCCAGTGTATAGTAACTGTTTCTCATTGTTTTAAACAGTTTTTAGCTGATCAACTAATTTGCCATTTTTTCCCCTCCAATTCCAGATCACCAGATTTGAACCTGATAGAATTGGTGTGGCATGTGATGAAGGATCATATAAAATAGGTTTTTAAGCCATCCAACAAAGATGAATGAAGAAAAGGAATACTGTGCTTCTGGAACGACATACTCACTGTTCAAAATGCAATAATTATATTGACCATATTACCAGCGGTTTGCCCATACTTTTAGAGCATAATGGACAAGGCACCAGCAAGTAGTAAGGTACAGTATTGTACTCTACTGTAGTAAGGTTAGTATAGTACGTATAGTACAGGTAAGTATGGTACTGACAATAACCTGTTTCAATGTTAGCCTTATATTAAAGTTACTGTTATATTATATACAGTACGTGCATTATTTGTATTAGACGTGTGTATTACCTATTATTTCTATTAATTAATTATAGTTTACAGGTACGGTTATTTATAGTTTATCCATTTTGGGTGCTTGTCAATAGAGTTACACAGTCAAGGCCTAACCCTGCAACCTTTATTTTTCTTCAACAGGCATGAAGCACTACAGGAATGGGGGTGGAGTATAAGTTTATTGTACTGTGTGCATAATAACAGTCAATAGTTTGTCCTAATCCCCCCTCTCTCAATGACAAAAGAAATCCTGGCTCGTTTACGCCAAGGGATGTGACTCAGCTAAATCCCCTGAGAACATTTTCCTGTGTGTGTGATATTTCTGACTTGAAATTAACATTGGCTGTGAAGTCGGGCAGAGGGAGGTGTTGACAACACATCAAATGCTTTTTCCATGGCTTTGGGAGGGTGTGGGGGTGGGTGAAGTTGCAATGAAGTTAAGCCGTCTTTGGCTAAAGCTGTGATGACAGTAGAATGAAAATCATTTGAAGTGTTTTAAAATGTATTAAAAGTTAGAAATCCCTGGAGAACATGTTTCGGTGTGTCTGATATTTCCATAAACAAATTAGAAGGTTTTGAATAGTATTCCCCCTCCTTAAAATAAAAAAGTGTATGCCACCTCCGCCAGAAATTAAAATGAAGTGATTTTATGCATGTGAAAAATGAAAAAATATTTAAAAAATGCATCACAAAATGTTTTCTTAAAATCAATCATTTATTTATTTTACTGTAAAATATTAGCGTGGCAAAGTTTTAAAAGCGTGAAGCTGGTAATACTGACGGACTCAATACAAGTAAAAAAAGCAACGTTTAAAAAACAAAAAAAAAAAAAAAAAACGAAATTAGAGTTCCATCGAACTTCATCCTTCCAGTACTTTTGCTACTCAATTTCAAAGTTTCTTTTCTGGAAAAAAAATTACAGGGCATGCTATTATTTCCGGTACTGTGCATGCGTCAACTTGCGCTACAGTATATGGTGCATGTTTACAATCATACTGTACACTACTGTAGTGTCATTGGGAATTAAAGCTAATACAGTGTAGCACTGTATACTGTAGTACAGAACATTATATTTACCGTAATTATAAACTTTGCCAACCGGGTGGAGATGAGCCAATGTCAGAGGTGTACTGTGCGTAGAAGCTGGGGTCACTCATGTCGTCTGCATTATAGTTGACAGGTGACTGGTGGTAGTGAGACGGGGTCAGGTAGCAAGGATTGTAATCAGGCGGGTTCACTAGGTTTTCAGTGACGGTCGACCAGCTATTGCAATTGTATTGGCAAGCCGGGGTGTATTGTGCGTTGAAGCTGGAGTCAGTCATGTCGTATGCATTGTAGTTGACAGTTCACTGCTGAAGACAATGTCATTAGTGACGATCAGCCCATTATTGCAATCGTATTGGCAAGCCGGGGTTGGTACATTGCGGGGTCGGGAAATATGAATCTTAAATGGATTAAACCCGACCTTTCTCCTTTTGAAGTTGCCACCGGCAAACATACTGGCAAAACCAAGGAGCACAGACCAATAACCCCTGATATCTCCCTCAATGAGGAAAAAAACAATCCTCATTAGTTAAAGTTTGTCTTATCGAATGCTTCAACCCATGATGGTTAGGTGAAAATTTGAAAAAATTGTAGTTCTCAATGAAATGATGATATATCTTTGCTAAAGTTGCTTTCTTATCTGTTCCAGCAATAATTGCAGAAAATATTAGATATGCGTAACTGGCGTTCGGTTTTGAATAAAGACTTGGCATGATGTTGAGTGTACAGGTTCGGTCTATTCAGCAATTGTGCGGGCATAGCAATTGAGAATAATGTGCCCAACATTGTGCTTAGATACTTACCGGAAATTATGAAAACGTCTAAATTTGATAACGTCTTCAGCGACCAAGGTCATTTTACAAAGGATAACTGTGGTGGATTCTCTTTTTATCTGTATTTTAAACACCTGCACATTGACACATTGTTCAGTACAGTAACTGTGCTACAGTATACACTGGATAGTACAAAGGGATTCATTGTGCCACCTGGCCGATACGCGAAGAACTGCACCCAAAAAATCAGAAGCTAGGTAATTCAAAGAAATCAACAACGCTGAACACAGGTGTGATTGGCCTCGTTAACGCTAGTGCTCACTGAGAATAGTGAGTGAATCACGTGTGGCATACAGCAGACATTATTAAAATGGCTCCGAGAAATGTTCGAATAACGGCCGCTGCATCTGTAAGTTTTTTCTTGATTACTCATTTGTTTGAATCTTATATCCTTTTTAGGCTATGTGTGCGCTTTTTGATCAAATATATACTTCTGTTTTTTGCCTATATATGCACTTTGTGTTTGTGTATTCATTTTTTATTAATTATTATAGGCTAAAGCAGTAACATTCCGGGCATTATTGAAATCCCTGCTCTCTGATTGGTTAGAATTCCGGGCATTGTTCATTCAATAATGGCCGGAATTTTTGCCAACTTAAAACTCACCTTTCAGAGTTGCAGAGAGAGCGTGTGCTGAGAAAAAAACCGCCAATTGTAAATCTTAACTGTAAGTACCTCTCCTGCTCCAAGCTCCGGCAGCACCTCCGCTCCTCTCCTCACTCAGCAGCATATGCAGTCTCTCCCTCTCTCACAGCTGCAAGTGCTGTCAGAAGCTGCCATGTCTCAACTGGTAACTTTGTTACTTGCAACAAAGTAATATTTCTCACCCCATCTATAGCTTGTGCTAAGGTTATTTGTATTTCCTTTTTATTCAGTTGTAGTCACTGTTCCTCCACTTCTCTACCCCATCTCTCTCTACCCCATCTCCTTTCTCCCCTCTCATTTGCTACTTTACTTCTTTTTCCTACACAGGTGCATCAGCATAGTTCCGATTTACAGTATATATCTATACAAAAGTGTCTATTATTTTATGACAAAGCCTACATTTAGCCTATAATAGTAATAATCCCTTCTGAACAGGGCATTACTGGCCAATAATGCCCTGGCTGGGTTAAAGTCCCTCGGCTTTGCCTTGGGCCTTCAGCTCTTCCAGCCAGAGCATTATTGGCCAGTAATGCCCTGTTCTGAGGGGATTATTACTTAATTATTTATCACTTTTGGCAAATTTCTTACTGACTCATTCATTAAGCTCTGTTAGCACTGTACCATGCGATCTGCACGGAAAGCCCCATTCCAGAGCTTAATAACCGAGGGATTTTCACCTTGAAGGAGATACCGGCACCCCATAACGGGTCTTTATCTCGGGAAATAGGGGGTTTCCAAGGCTGAAATTAACCTTGTTCCGCTCAGGTGACCCCTGCTCCCGCACACTAGTATCAACCCCCCCTTCCCCCCCAATAAAAAAAATCATTGCATTAGCAGATAGCTGCTAAGGTAATAAAGTTGCTTACATTTTATTTTTATTCATAGTGTGCGTGAGCAGGGGGTCTCCTGAGCTAAACAAAGTTGATTTAAGCCTTGGGGACCCCCTACTTACCGAGATACAGGCCCCGGTATAAGCTGCCGGTATCTCCTTCAATGGGAAAATCCCTCAGTCACATGACCCACAGGATTTTTACATGGCGGGATACCGGCACCCCATAACAGGGCCTGTATCTCAGGAAGTAGGGGGTCCCCGAGGCTAAAATCAATGTGGTTCAGCTCCGGAGACCCCCTGCGATCGCCTGTAAGAGGCGCACAGTTAGAGTGACCGATTCAGCTTATCTCTTACTGCGCGTCTCTTACAGACAGGCAGACCCCGGTAGGATTAACACAGCAGAGACCCTTGATGTGTTAATCCGATGGCCATAATGTCTGCAGCAGACAATCTCGGACCACCACACGTCATAGCGCAGGATTTATACAGGTAAATGTTCGAATAATAGCCGCTGCATCTGTATGTGTGTTTGACATGCTAAGAGGAAAAGCCTTTTTATGTGTTGCCGCTGCACCACAAATTATTTAGACTTAAACTATAATACCAAGGGAGTGCTATCTGAAACATATTTCTCACATTGGTTACCTAGCAATCACCAGCAAATAAGATCTAGAAAATGCATTTATTTGTTGATCCCTGCATTAAAAATAATTGAGATAAAGGACTTACCATCTCTATAAACGCTAGAACATGTGTATTCCAGGCTGCATGAATAGTTCTGCCCTGTGCTCTCTGGGAAAGAGGCAAAATGAGCAAAAACGCCACACTGAGACAATACATTTTACAAAGGTCAGCCACTTCATCCAGCGTCAGGACATCACTGTCATCCTTTGGGGGAGAAAAACATTCAAATAATTATTTCACATGTTTGTAAATGCGTTTAATCGCTGTTAAGGTATATTTAACCTCTTAATTTTCTGATTCTTTAAGAATATAATAATAATATACAGGTTTCCTGCTTGATATCTACATTGGCAAAAGGGAGGAAGTGAATGTGAAATAGCTATACTGAAAATGTCTTGAAGGAGCAGCTCCTCTTGCCCCCACTTTTTATATGTACAGTAGGTTTAAAGGAGGGGGTTCCTGTAGCAAAATCACATTCATTTCAGCTCCACAGACACCTAGTTCCTGAGATACTTACCGGAAAAAGTGCTGAAAGTTACTTCCTGGTGTTTAAATATCCTGGGTCTGTTGCGGCTTCCTATTGGCCTGCTCGACGCAGGCGATTTAAACGCCATTTTGTTTTCCTTGGATGGGATACTATCGGCAAAAACTTTGCTGTTAAGTATCTCGGGAACCCCCTACTTCCAATCTAGGTTAAAAAAACAAGGGGGGGGGGGACTCCAAACAATGAGCAGATGGAACTGCTCCTTTAAGGACCATAAGTTACTGTGGGAATTGCTATTCTCTGCCAGAGTGTTTGTGGAATGATACTGCATTGCACATATGTGTCACTTTATCTGTATTGAATTCTATGGAAAGTACAACTCCCATAAACCTCTACTGTATTTGTGAGCATGAGCAGTAGAATTCCAAAGTACAGGGAAACAGTTTCTGGTGAGGAGAATCCTGCTTGTGCAGTCAGCACAACACAACAACTAACAATTTCTTCAAAGTTCAGTCTCCTCTAAGACAGAGATACAAAGTAGAGCTCTACTCACAAGTTCATAATGAAGTTTTCCATTTAATGTGACAGCCAAGAACAGTGGAATTACAAAGTTTCAGGTCCCATATGGGCCTTTCATAAAAAACATTTTGTTATTCCACTGTTCTTGAACTTGTGAGTAGAGCTCTACTTTGTATCTCTGTCTTTGAGCTATTGGGAGCTACATTTTCAGTTTGCCCGTGCCGGAATGAGGACTCTGCCACCAGGACTACCTACCTTCCACCATCTTTGAATGACCTCGCCGCTTGGGTCTCATCAGCTTCAGGGCGCCTCGCATGGCCACCACAGGGTGCCTAGCATGGTTGCTGCTCTGACACCATTTTTGAGCATGCCCACATGACTAGGCCAATGGCAGCCGGGACACATTTTTTTATTTCCCGCACACCGTGCTGGTGGCCAATTTGGGTGACCTGTGCGTATGATGATGGCAGTCTTTGGAGTGGCAGCACCCTACGGCTGCGGAGATCTGAGCGGTGGGGGCGGTTGAGGATGGCGGAGGGTTGCAAGGTGATCTGTGGTGCCCCTTTGATGTTGGCACCCCGGGCAAGTGCCCGGCCAGGATGCCCCTAAATCCGGCCCCGATTGTACTTCATGAATTTTAATGCTATTACCAAATGAAAACCCATTATATTTACTTCTTTGTAAGGAGGGAGTGAAAATGTATTATTGCTCTATACAGTATACACTTGTAGCCCCTGCTACAAATTTATGTATACTGTGAACAATACAGAATTAATCTGCTCCACCTATCAAATGGTGGGATAAGGAATAAGATACACTGTCCCTGATCTGCCTGGCAACACATGACAGGAAATACTGTATGGGATTGGATAAGAAGAAAACCAAATAGAATGTTGAAACAAATTGTCAGTTTGAGAGGGAGTCCAACTGTACAGAGATAGGTGTAGATGTAGATGCATCTCCAAGGAGAGAGAAAGTGAGAGATAGGTGCAGAAACAAATCTCTGACACATAAAGAGAAGTGCGTTATGATGAGAAGAGTCCTGGATAAAGAGAGATTCAGATATTTGCTGGGCTGTTAAAGAGCAACCAGACAGCTGGGAGGTCCTTTCCTGCAACTTGAGTAACCTTTATGTATTATCAGTGGTGGATTAAGACCCTCTGGGCCCTTTGTCACAAAGACTTTGGAGGCCTTACCTTGAGGCAGCCCTCATCCTGCGTTGCTGTGTCATTGCATTGTCATGGCAACATGCCACAACCTTACAGCGTAGGTCAAAATGACAATGCGACACTGCAGGAAGACAGCGCTCCTGAGAAGGTAAGACACTACCTTGGGTGAGGTCCCGGGACTCTGCAGCTCCCTCCTCCGGTCGGTGGAGGTTTTGATCCATGTGCAGACAGGAGGAAGGAGACTATGGCAGACAGTGGCCGCTGGTCTGTTGTATGGGGAACTGGGGAGCTACAGCACCAGGCAACCGCAGCCTACGCGGGCTTAACCTTGGGGGCCCCTGGGCACGTGCCTAGTGGTTAATCTGGCACTGTGTATTGCACACACATAACAAACGTTTGCCCCTTAATAGGCCTGTAATGCAACTACATGCCATTTTGAGAACTGCTCCAAAGCAGTTCTGGCAATAAAATTAGCCTAAGGGGCTTCCACATTGGACACTGGGACTAGATCAAGGGACAATAGTGCAGCATCCTAATTTATTGTGTAGAGTGTGTGTGTGTGTGTGTGTGTGTGTGTGTGTGTGTGTGTGTGTGTGTGTGTGTGTGTGTGTGTGTGTGTGTGTGTGTGTGTGTGTGTGTGTGTGTGTGTGTGTGTGTGTGTGTGTGTGTGTGTGTGTGTGTGTGTGTGTGTGTATAAAGAAAAAAGCGCCCAATCCTAGTGCATTACTGTATAAAAAATGGATTTAATGTTCCAAAAAACTCAATGGTTAAACTCACAAACAATGGAGATTAAAAAGCATGTATGATATCAATATTCATGCTCTGATTTGTCAGCAAGAACTTCTCCTCTGCTCAGCAGACCAGTGTGGTCCTCATGAGTCTCCGTCCAGCAGGAACTCTCGGCACCAGTGCTTTCTCAAATTCTTCCCCCGGGGAACACAAAAAAGATGTCCCTGGTTCCAAGCAAGGGTGAAGGAAGGAAGCGGAAGTGACAGGACCGCAGATGGTAGCAGTCTTTGAGTGAGGTGGCAGCAACTTACTCAACAAACGCTAGGTCATCCACAGCACATTAACCTTACGCGTTTCCTCAGACTTGCTGATTTCATCAGGGCCCTGTCACTTCCACTTCCTTCCTTCCCCCTTGCTTGGAACCAGGGACATCTGGTTTGTGTTCCCCGGGGGAAGAATTTGAGAAACCACTGGTGCCGAGAATTCCTGCTGGACGGAGACTCACAAGGACACTGGTCTTCGGAGCAACTGAGCAGAGGAGAAGCTTCTTGCTGACAAATCGGAGCATGAGTATTGATCTCATACATGCTTTTTTATCTTCATTGTTTGTGAGTTTAGCCATTGTGTTTTTTGGAACATTAAATCCATTTTTTATACAGTAATGTACTAGGAGTTTGCGCTTTTTTTCTTTTCTTTTTCTATACAGGTTTAGTGGGGAGGTCGTTGGGCCCTATCAGAAGGCTGCCTGTTTCCTGTTTCAGTGTTTTTGATTTGCTGTATTGGACTTCATTTTTTGGACTCACAAGGATATTATGTTTTAAGTATTGTCATTTTTTTGTTTATATATTTTTTTATTAGTATTTAATACATTTCTTGGGTTAAATAGGCATCCACAGCACTATTTTGATTGGTTTATATTATTTAATTTGGCTACTCCTGCTGGGACATACATGTGTAATATTTAGTGGAATATATAGCTCATTAACACATTGGTGTAGATCCACTTAGGTTTTATTGTTCATTACTGACTGGGCGTTGCCAGCAGTAGTTACCCAAGCGCTGTCGTGTGTGTGTGTGTGTGTGTGTGTGTGTGTGTGTGTGTGTGTGTGTGTGTGTGTGTGTGTGTGTGTGTGTGTGTGTGTGTGTGTGTGTGTGTGTGTGTGTGTGTGTGTGTGTGTGTGTGTGTGTGTGTGTGTATATGAGCCACCGGTGAATTAGTGAATAATAAATGAATATATATATATATATATATATATATTAATATAATCAATTATGTAATAATGAAGTGATTCCAAAAAAGAAAAACTTGTATATGTATCCTATATAAAGGATAATGTGTCATAAAAATGTAAATAATAAAAACAGTGAAAAGCAAACTGAATTGTGTTCTAATTACAAAACGGTGTGACAAAATGGTGATATATAAAAAGATAAATATATATTGAACCCAAAAATACATGTAAAAAGAAAGTCCAAAGCCTAAATGAGTCCTGATGGATAAATCAAAAAGTGCACAGTTCAGGGGTCCAAGGCTGCTCTCAGATGGAATAACCACTTACAATGGGAATTCAATAGAAACGAACAGAGAACAGAGACCGCACGCCCCGTAGCATAATATAGTACATTTAATAACAAATAGGGACTAGGAGAGGGATTAAAAACACTCACAAAGTAATTGTAAAAAACACGCAATTTGTGATAATAATCAGCACCACGAGGAAAACACCGTCCAGGATCGCGTAGATAATCCAAGGATTAACAACCGTTTGCCAGGAACAGTTCATCCCCCATAGGTTGCCGCAGAAAGAAGATGTTCCAAAGGTCCGCTTTCAATTAGCAAACGAGCTGGCCTCAATAGTACAACATGCACGTTTCGGCCGTAAAGCGCGCCCATGCGTAGTGACGTAATGGGCGTCCCAGACACGTTTCGCCACAATTAAGCAACTTTATCAAAGGGAATGACACGAACAAGGAGAGCTGGATATTTGTAACTACATACATGATGTGATTGGTTGGGAATTATTAGAGGGCCTGCCCCCAAGCATATCTACATAATGATTGACAACCTAAAACCACCAATGAGAACCTCCAAAACCCTCAGGTTAATAACAATAATGAAAGAAACATAAACAAATGTAAACAATTGCGAATCGTCCAGAATAAAAGAAAACTATACAAATGAATAATATACTATGCATACAATACCAAAAAACACTAATAAAATGATATAAATATTAAATAATTATAACCTTGTAATAGCAATAATAAATACAATAAAAATGACAAGAAATCATTGCATGTGCATGTAATTAGATAAGCATGAAAAAATTCAAATTGCAATTTATATGATCACATTGTTACACACACACACAACGATACTGTGTATGAGACAAATATCAAGAGGCAGCACTCCAATAGATGGTCAAAAAAGCTTTGTATTAACAAGTCATCATAACCAATGTTTCGGTCCTACATGCGGGACCTTTCTCAAGGTGGTGTGTGTGTGTGTGTGTGTGTGTGTGTGTGTGTGTGTGTGTGTGTGTGTGTGTGTGTGTGTGTGTGTGTGTGTGTGTGTGTGTGTGTGTGTGTGTGTGTGTGTGTGTGTGTGTATATATATATATGCAAATTGTGATAGATTATTATTAGGATGTGAAACATAAAAATGAATTTTTTTTTAGTAAGTGGCAATATGATCCCATGCACATGCATTACAATCACAAATATAAACTCTGATGGAAATCAAGAAATTATAAAACCGCAATAGTTCACCAATAAAATGATAATATAAATAAAATAATTATAAATATGAAAATTGAATCATATGTGAAGGATTAATAACAGAGGGAATTATAACTAAAAATCAAAATGTGAAGTGAGAAAATAGAGGGGGCATGGGAAAAGAGGGAAGAGGGGGAAAGGAAGAGGGAAAAGGGAAAAGAGGGGAGGAATGGGAAGAAGAGGAGGGAAGGGGAAAAGGGTGCAGTGAAAATGAAGGGAAAGGGAAGGAAGGAGGGGGGGAAGAAATGGAAAGGGGGAAAAGAGGGAAAAAGAGAATTGTATGTAAGGGGCTAGGAAGAAGATGAAGTGGAAAAAGAAGTGGAGGAACCAATGAACACGAATGGACTCCACGGGATGAGAACCACCCAGGCCCAAGGAATCATACTAAAGTACTGGTATCCAGACATTCATTCAAACCTCCTGGGGCATGAGTCCCCAGGAGATGAATCCAAAATGTCTCCCTTCGACAAAGGATTTTGAAACGATCCCCTCCTAGAGCAGAGGGAGGAATGTGCTCAATGCCCGTAACAGTCAAGGAACCATGATCCTTGTTATGTGTACAGATGAAATGTCGTGATAAATTATGGGTAGTGACACCATTGATGACATTCCTCCTATGCTCCAGGAAGCGAGTGCTGAGAGATCGAGTGGTGCGGCCAATATATTGTTGGCCGCAACCACATTGCAGAAGGTAAATGACATAGGTGCTCAGGCAGTTGATATTACCTTTGACACCATATTGCCCACCCTTCTGAAGGGAGACAAACTCCGATTTAGTAATTAGGTTTTTGCAAGTGATGCATCGACCCCTACCACACCTATGGTTGCCTGAACGGCCCAGAGGTGTGGTATTGGCAACAGCCTCAAATGGTCTTAATTTGCTCTGAGCTAAGGCATTTTTGATGTTCTTAACCTTCCTATAAACAATAGGTACTTTCTCAGGAAGAATGCTTGCTAAATGCGGATCGCACTTCAAGATACTCCAATGGGTATTCAAAATAACCTGGATGGATCTAAATGATTGATTAAAGGTGGTAATAAACCTGGAAAAAACCCTCAGTGTTAGATGATCCATTCCTAGATGTACCATAACTTGTATGTATATTAATGGAGTCTTTAGATTTCTTGAGAAGTGTAGATCTATCAGAGGCCCTGACCTTGCTGAAAGAGTCCTCCACAAGAACAGGATCATAACCTTTCAATAGGAATTTGTTGCTCAGATATTTAGATTGACAAAGAAAATCACTCTCCCTGGAACAGTTTCTTTTAAGACGATAAAACTGTCCCAGGGGAATATTTTTGAGCCATTGTGCATGATGGTTACTTGATGCATGCACATAGTTGTTAACTGAGATGGGTTTGAAGTGAGTGGCTGTGACTATATTGCCCTCTGGATCTGTAGTTAATACAAGATCCAGGAAAACCACAGATATAGAACTAATATTAAAAGTGAACCTCAAACCCAAATCATTGTGATCAAAAGAACTCAGGACATCAGAAAAAACTGTGATATCACCTTCCCAAATAATAATAATATCATCGATGAAACGGCCATAGTACACGAGGCCCGCCCCCAGCTCCAAATTATGCCAGATAGATGTTTCTTCCCAAAATCCCTTAAAGAGCTTGGCATAGCTGGGGGCAAACCTCGTCCCTATGGCCGTTCCACAGATCTGAAGATAAAACAATTCCTCAAAAGAAAAATAATTGTGAGTTAAAATAAAAGTGATACTATCCAACAGAATTTTTTTGTGAGGAGTGGGAATAGATGAATCCATGCTAAGCCAAAAGTCGATAGCTCTGATCCCCCCGGAATGATCAATGCATGTGTACAATGATGATACATCACATGTGGCCCAGAGGAATCACAATGATTTGTGTTTGAGGTTCACTTTTAATATTAGTTCTATATCTGTGGTTTTCCTGGATCTTGTATTAACTACAGATCCAGAGGGCAATATAGTCACAGCCACTCACTTCAAACCCGTCTCAGTTAACAACTATGTGCATGCATCAAGTAACCATCATGCACAATGGCTCAAAAATATTCCCCTGGGACAGTTTTATCGTCTTAAAAGAAACTGTTCCAGGGAGAGCGATTTTCTTTGTCAATCTAAAGATCTGAGCAACAAATTCCTATTGAAAGGTTATGATCCTGTTCTTGTGGAGGACTCTTTCAGCAAGGCCACGGCCTCTGATAGATCTACACTTCTCAAGAAATCTAAAGACTCCATTAATATACGTACAAGTTATGGTACATCTAGGAATGGATCATCTAACACTGAGGGGTTTTCCAGGTTTATTACCACCTTTAATCAATCGTTTAGATCCATCCAGGGTATTTTGAATACCCATTGGAGTATCTTGAAGTGCGATCCGCATTTAGCAAGCATTCTTCCTGAGAAAGTACCTATTGTTTATAGAAAGGCTAAGAACATCAAAAATGCCTTAGCTCCGAGCAAATTAAGACCATTTGAGGCGGTTGCCAATACCACACCTCTGGGCCGTTCAGGCAACCATAGGTGTGGTAGGGGTCGCTGCATCACTTGCAAACACCTAATTACTAAATCGGAGTTTGTCTCCCTTCAGAAGGGTGGGCAATATGGTGTCAAAGGTAATATCAACTGCCTGAGCACCTATGTCATTTACCTTCTGCAATGTGTTGCGGCCAACAATATATTGGCCGCACCACTCGATCTCTCAGCACTCGCTTCCTGGAGCATAGGAGGAATGTCATCAATGGTGTCACTACCCATAATTTATCACGACATTTCATCTGTACACATAACAAGGATCATGGTTCCTTGACTGTTATGGGCATTGAGCACATTCCTCCCTCTGCTCTAGGAGGGGATCGTTTCAAAATCCTTTGTCGAAGGGAGACATTTTGGATTCACCTCCTGGGGACTCATGCCCCAGGAGGTTTGAATGAATGTCTGGATACCAGTACTTTAGTATGATTCCTTGGGCCTGGGTGGTTCTCATCTCGTGGAGTCCATTCGTGTTCATTGGTTCCTCCACTTCATCTTCTTCCTAGCCCCTTACATACAATTCTCTTTTCCCTCTTTTCCCCCTTTCCATTTCTTCCCCCCCCCTCCTTCCTTCCCTTTCCCTTCCTTTTCACTGCACCCTTTTTCCCTTCCCTCCTCTTCTTCCCATTCCTCCTCTCTTTTCCCTTTTCCCTCTTCCTTTCCCCCCTTTCCCCCTCCTTTTCCCTCTTTTCCCATGCCCCCTCTATTTTCTCCCTTCACAATCTATTTTTATTTTTAGTTGTAATTCCCTATGTTATTAATCCTTCACATATGATTCAATTTTCATATTTATAATTATTTTATTTATATTATCATTTTATTGGTGAACTATTGCGGTTTTATAATTTCTTGATTTCCATCAGAGTTTATATTTGTGATTGTAATGCATGTGCATGGGATCATATTGCCACTTACTAATAAAATAATTCCTTTTTATATGTTTCACATCCTAATAATAATCCATCACAATTTGCATATACACATATGTATATATATTTGCATGTCATTTCCCAGAATCCCTTGCTGCAGTGGAAGTGCTGTGTGATAATGGTGAAAGGTGGGGTTGCAGACCTGCCTAAGACATGCAGATGAGCATACAGTTGTGTACACACACACACACACACACACACACACACACACACATATTTTTTATTATTTTTTTTGTAACAATGTGATCATATAAGTTGCAATTTGCATTTTTTCATGCTTATCTAATTACATGCACATGCAATTATTTCTTGTCATTTTTATTGTATTTATTATTGCAATTAGAAGGTTATAATTATTTAATATTTATATCATTTTGTTAGTGTTTTTTGGGATTGTATGCATAGTATATTATTCATTTGTATAGTTTTCTTTTGTTCTGGCCGATTCGCAATTGTTTACATTTGTTTATGTTTCTTTCATTATTGTTATTAACCTGAGGGTTTTGGAGGTTCTCATTGGTGGTTTTAGGTTGTCAATCATTATGTAGATATGCTTGGGGGCAGGCCCTCTAATAATTCCCAACCAATCACATCATGTATGTAGTTACAAATATCCAGCTCTCCTTGTTCGTGTCATTCCCTTTGATAAAGTTGCTTAATTGTGACGAAACGCGTCAAGGACGCCTATTACAACATTACATCACTACACACGGGCGCGCTTTACGGCCGAAGCGCGCATGTTGTACTATTGAGGCCAGCTCGTTTGCTTATTGAAAGCGGACCTTTGGAACATCTTCTTTCATGCGGCAACCTATGGGGGATGAACTGTTCTTGGCAAACGGTTGTTAATCCTTGGATTGTCTACGCGATCCTGGACGGTGTTTTCCTCGTGGTGGTGATTTTTATCACAAATTGCGTGTAATTTACAATTACTTTGTGAGTGTTTTTAATCCCTCTCCTATTCCCTATTTGTTATTAAATGTACTATATTACGCCATGGGGCAGAGATAGATCGATCTTGATCTCGATCGATAGATCTCTATCGAGATCTATCGAGATCTATCGATCGAGATCTATCTATCGAGATATATCTATCGAGATCGAGATCTATCTATCGAGATCTATCTATCGAGATCGATCGAGATAGAGATAGATCGATCTAGATAGAGAGATCGAGATCGATAGAGATAGATCGAGATCGATCTATCGAGATCGATAGAGATAGATCGAGATCGATCTAGATAGAGATCGATCGAGATCTATCTAGATAGAGATCGATCGAGATAGAGATCGATCTAGATAGAGATAGATAGAGATAGATAGAGATAGATCTAGATAGAGATAGATCGAGATCGATCTAGATAGAGATAGACATATACTGGACACCAAACAAGCTCCTATTGAACCCCCAAAATAACCACAACATATATATAAGATAGATCGATCTAGATAGATCGATCTAGATCGATCTAGAGATAGAGAGATCTAGAGATAGATAGAGAGAGAGAGATATAAAAACAGGTAGTCGATACCGTTCTGTGGCTAAGGAAATGCATTTATTTGTGCGAGCTTTCGAGATACAATGATCTCTTCTTTGGGCAATGTTTCATTTGAGTCAGCCAAAGAACTTTCTTGAAACAAAGCATCTATGGATGAAAGCTATCCCTCCCTCTGTGCAGTATAAGATTTATGACCTGAGGTGTTAAATAGTCCCTGAATGCTTGTGATGTAAGAGAATGTGTGTGTGTGTGTGTGTGTGTGTGTGTGTGTGTGTGTGTGTGTGTGTGTGTGTGTGTGTGTGTGTGTGTGTGTGTGTGTGTGTGTGTGTGTGTGTGTGTGTGTGTGTGTGTGTGTGTGTGTGTGTGTGTCCAGGAAGATACAAGACTACAACAGGTCTTCCCTGAAACACCCTTATCATACAGACAACCTCATAATCTCAAAAAAAATTATGGTGAGGAGTAAAGTATTCAACAGTACAAAAGAATGCAGGACAAGACCATGCCAAGATGCAAGATGCAAAACCTGCACAATGCTCCACACAACAGGCGCAATACAAATACCACACAGGAATCTGGAGTACAAAATCAAAGGAAGGTTCACCTGTTCCTCCAGCAATGTTGTGTACGTTATCATGTGCATGAAATGCCCAGGGGGCTGCTGCTACATAGGTGAGACGGAACAGGGGCTTAACAAGAGAATGAATTTGCATCGCCTCAGCATCACATGCGGAACAGGAGACAGTCCTGTCTGCGAACATTTCTCTGACTCTGGCCATAAGATGAACGATCGGAAGGTGGCCATACTCAAAGGTAATCTTAGAACACCACAAGAGAGACGGTTGCATGAATACAAGCAGCCCAAGATTCAAAGTGGCCCTGTTTTAAGTGGCATGGAGTTTAACAGGGAGTTAGAAGATTATTGATTTACTGATTATCTTTTTTTTTTCTTCTCTTCACAGGTAAAAAATATATCTGAACTGTCTGTCTGCAAGCAATCCTGTGCTATGTGTATTTTTAGTTGTAGTCTTTAGCCTAGTCTTAATTAAATTAACTTACACTAATACTTAGGCAAGACCTGTCGAAAAAACATCTGTGTTAATATGCCTCACATGTGCTAATTAAGGTGGTTGGGCTGAAATAAATTCTGTCAGGTGACTTATTATAAGAGCAACCAGAGCAGCCCTGGCTGTGAAAAGCAGCCCAAGATTCAAAGTGGCCCAGTTTTAAGTGGCATGGTCAAGTTTAACAGGGAGTTTAACAGGAGGGAAACAAGGGGACTACAGAACATCTACGGGCCATCAATCCTGGATGTTAACTACGCTTGGAAAGGTGGACAGTTTCTATCCCAGACCACACATCTCAGCACTTAACTACTGATGCCATGATGCTGCTACTATTTATATTTGCTCTGACCTCGCTTCTTTTCAAAATACACATTTCTTTCTACCAGCCCCATGTCTCCAACTCTATTCATATATCTCCATCTTCTTTACCCCTCAATAAAAAACACCCACGCAAATCCTCTATTCACACCCTCTATCTACTCCTTCCTGCTGCTGGGGATCTCCCCTAAGCCTGAAGCCAGACATACACACCTCATCTCTCCTACGCCTCCCTGCCATCTCTTCCCCTTTAAATGGTGTTAACCTTTTCATTTAACACCCATCTACAGCACTTTTTCCCTCACCTGCTGTCTCTGTAAATTTCCCCTCAAACCTCTTAGATTATAAGCTCTTCGGGGCAGGGATTTCCTTTCCCATTGTCTGATTTTTGCTGCACTTATTGTATTTTTAAAATTCCCTGTACTGTATTCTTTGTGAAGCGCTGAGTACACTTTTGGCGCTATATAAATAAAGACATACAATACAAATTTATGAAACTGTATGGGACACACACCGGTGGCCTAAACCGAGACCGCAGCTTCATGAGCCACTAAACGGAGACCAGAGAACTCTCTTCCCATGAGTGCTAAAGCCCATATCTATAAATACTGCGCTATATGAATGCACACACCTGTCTCTCACACATATATGTACAATGTAATCCCATTCCTATATACCAATAGGGATTACATAATAGCCACACACATGGACAAAAATGCAACACCCTCTTACATTTCAGCACCTACCCACACCATTGTTATACACTCCCACTCCACACACACCTTTTGTAAAGCGCTGTACACACTGTGGGCACTTTATTAATTAAGCTTTACACACGTAGATGCGCACACACACGCACACATACATACATACCGCCGGCCTCCGGTATCAATGCTTTGCAAAAATAAAAATTGCACCCAATTTCATTACCTTAGCGGCTCACAGCTAAGGTAATGGAAGGGTTAAAAATCAGGCACTGATTTGTTGTTGGTACAGGGGGTGGGTGAAGATTGTAGTTGCCCCAGGATGGGCGTTAGGTCTTGCGGAAGGATGGCAGTAGGAGTTAACACCTTCATTACCTTAGCGGTTACAACCGCGCTATACTCCTGCAAGGCGTAAACACAACCCTGGGGTAACTACTACCTTAAACGACCCCCTGTACGCAACAAAAAGAATGGGCAAAAGTGCTATTAACGAAAGATGGCTAATAGTGCTTTTTCCATTCAAAATTACATTGCAATGCAATACATTTAAATAAATACAACTCCCTCCCCAACCCCAACACATGCAGTACAGTAATTGGCAAAAATACTAATATCCAGATATGGATAAAAGTCATTTTCCCATTTAAATTAAACCAGCCAGGATAAATTAAATAAAACTTTAACTTGCCCCTGCCAGGATGAAAGCCCCAGGGGGGTTGTTAGGCCTCCCTTGTGGGTAGCGCGGAAGGGTGGGCTAACCCCTTAATTACTAAAGCGGTTACTAACCGCTAAGGTGATTAAGGGGTTAGTGGCCATTAGATTGTATTTTTTATTGTTATGTTGCTACCAACGGAGAACAAGGACGGTGATGAGGTTGAGGACGGCCTTCATCCTGGCAGGGGTAAGTGAAAGATTTATTTACTTTATGCTGGCTGGTTTAATTTGAAATGGGCAAATGCACTATTATCCATAATTTTGCTCATTGCAGTTAGGGAGTGGGGTTGTTGGGGGTACAAGAGGTGGGTGGGTTGTGTATTGGTAGGTAGTGGGTATTTTAATGTTAATTGGGGGTAGAGGGATTGGGTGAAGGGGGTACTTCGCTAC
This sequence comes from Ascaphus truei, assembly GCF_040206685.1. Classification (NCBI taxonomy): domain Eukaryota; kingdom Metazoa; phylum Chordata; class Amphibia; order Anura; family Ascaphidae; genus Ascaphus; species Ascaphus truei. The sequence continues at coordinate 389,809,402 of NC_134483.1, read as the reverse complement.
GGTGGGTGTTTAGGCCTACTGGGTGGGTCATGGAGGGGGTTAACCCCTTCATTACCATTGCGGTCACTACCGCTATGTTAATGAAAGGGTAAACTTCTGCTGCAATCTTCCTGGTAGGCATAACCACCTACCCTGGGCCAAGTACCCCCTTCATTTACCCCCTCTGCCCTCAATAAACCAGCTACTGTGCCATAACTCCTTAATTTCCTTAGCAGCTAGCTGCAAAGGTAATGAAGCTGCTTTAATTTTATTTTTAACAATAGTGTACGTGAGCAGAGGGTCTATAAATGCACAAGGGATACTAGCACCCCATACCAGGGCCTGTATATCGGGAGGCAGGGGGTCCCCGAGGCTGAAATCGATGCGGTTCAGCTCAGAAGACCCCCTGCTCACGTACACTATTAGTAAAAATAAAATTAAAGCAGCTTCATAACCTTAGCGGCTAGCCGCAACGATTATGATAAATTTATTTATGTATTTTCATACTAGTGTGTGGGAGCATGGAATCTTCTGAGCTTTAACTGCATTGATTTCAGAATCGGGGACCCTTACTTCCCGAGATAAAGGCCCCAGTATGGGGTGCCGGTATCTCCTGCAGAATTTAAATCCCCCGGATTTTAACATTGCAGGGATACCGGAACCCCATACCAGGGCCTTTATCTCGGGAAGTAGGGATCCCTGAGGCTGAAACAAACACGGTTCAGCTTAGGAGACCCCCTGCTCCTGCACACTAGTATCAAAATTAAAATTGAAACTGCATGATCGCCTGTAAGAGCCAAGCATGGAGACAGTGTCTCCATGCATCTCTTCCTGGCTGCAGTTTCAATCAGTTGCCGATCGCTAAGATTTATAGTACGATAGCACTTAGAAAACAAAATAAAAATCGTTCGATGCTGCATATTTTATTATCGAACTTGAAAATATTTTTTTTGGACTTTTTTCTTAGTGAACTTTTTTACCAACATGTTTTTTTATAGCGCGATAAATCAATAAGAATGATTCCTGTGCTCATACCAATTAGAGAACCCTTCCACCACAAGAAGCCCTCAAAAATTGCACTCATGTGTAGTACTCAAATGTAGGATAACATTGATCCAGGAAACATATTATCCTATACTACCAGTCATAGTGAGTGGAAAAAGCAAAAATAATAAATCTTTAATAGTTATCTACAAAAACCACAGGGTGTAATATACAAGGAAAGTTTAAAACTCCTTTAACCCTGATGAAGCGTGGATCTCACGCGAAACGGTCCGTCGGATTTTAGTGACGTCATCACGGCGTCGGCAGTGGAACTGCAGCACGGGGAACCAAGACGACAACACGGATATCTGGTTGTATAACGCTGCTCTGGTCATTTATTTACCAACCTATTTACATTGTAGCTAGAGTGTATTATCACTATCTTAGTTACAATGCTCCAGTGACAGTCGAAGGTGCACTAGCATATTTTGTATTGTCATATCTTGCATTTATAGATATTGCTAAGTGCATGCACTAGAAACTATTTATAGGATATGATTGTTGCAGCAACTTACCTTTGATCCAATTTTGTGTGGTTGTTAAATAGAGTTGGTAATCTACCAATCTACTGTAAGATAGATATTTTTTTTCCAGCTCTATTCTAACCTGTGTCTTTACCAGCAGGAGAGTGCAACATCTAGAGATGTAGCAAGAGGTTAAATTATACCTGCTTGTTACTGTGTAACCTTGCAAGGATTGCTCCCCTAAGACACCTTGGAGGAATATATACATAAGGATACATTTTTTATATCTGACTCATGCATCATACATTGTGGGCAAGTGTATCTTTGAGTGTCTAAACCTAGAGGGTAATATCCCCTGGACACATCTGCTACGCAGGTATATTCCAATTCCCTGTACTGTGATTAACTGTGGTGGAAGTTCTTTACTCAGGGAGTATTAACCCTGTGTGGGAATTAGGAATATCTTCCCACATATATGAGTACTGTACTCCCCATTTTTATTGTCATATTCCACTGCCGTAATGTTAAACTTTCCTTGTATATTACACCCTGTGGTTTTTGTAGATAACTATTAAAGATTTATTCTTTTTGCTTTTTCCACTCACTATGACTGTCAGTATAGGATAATATGTATCTTGGATCAATGTTATCCTCCATTTGAGTACTACACATGAGTGCAATTTTTGAGGGCTTCTTGTGGTGGAAGGGTTTTCTCCAATCCTTACCTCCTGTGTGTATATAGATTCAATATATTATGCACCTTGTGACTTTTCATTATAAATATCTAAGTATTAGGTGAGCGGCAGACCTCTCCTTATCTCCTACAAATTAGGCTAAAATATAATAATGATCTCATGAGTAACAGTTATTTAGTTAAACCCTTTGGCCAAAGCATTATAAGCCTGCAGCCATGTCAAGGCATAACCAAATTTGCAGGTACCTACTGTATACTGAATATATGTAATTATTTTCCCATGGACTAGTGAAAAATGTGAGAAATCGATAAATCAATGCAAAGTCAATCGGCAATGCACTGATTTTATCAAAGTTTAGTGAATAGGCTCCATAAACTGTGGCAATACAGGGGTTACACAAAAATAATTTATAAAGATCATTTTCTTAATCATTTCAATTTGATATTGAAATATTTTAACAAATTACATATATTTCCTTTTAAAACAAACCATACCTGCTTTTGATTCTGGAATTTTGACATTTCAGCATATATTCTCAGTGCTATGGAACATGAAACAACGCAGACAATATGTCTTATGTCAGATCCTTCAGTCCAAAGATGAGACAGAAGATTTATGCTTTTAGATATCTGTAACGTAAAATAAATTTTTTTAAGTTTATACCATGCTATGTCACAGTACCGTGTTTTTCATTGAGTATACACAATTGTGATTTCAGTTCTAACTTGAACCATTTATACTTGGCAAGTCACTTTATTTCACTCTTCCCAATGCCTGGAAACTAGACATGTACACTTCATGGTAAAATATTTCAATTAAAACTTTTTTTTATATATATTAAACACCCCAAAAATAATGTCAGCTAAACAGGATGTCATAAAAATGTGTTTTTGAGATACTTATAGCCAGTGTTGTTTTTGTTAAAAAAAACAAATAAAAAAAACAAGCGGTTCCTGTACTCCGGGTCGCAGACAGCTTTCCCGGGCCGAGAACTAGACTGTTCACTGGGCCAACCCCACTACCCATAATGTAGGCCTTGCGAGACACCCCCCCCCCCTTCTATCTTTACCCTACTACTCTCTCTCCCCCAACAAACACCCACCTTTCTCTGTCAACAGCACCCCTCACAACTGCAACACCACATCTCTCTCTCCCCGGCCATACCCCCACCTCACTCTTTAACCCACCACACCCTGGCCACTCTCTCCCCTGCAACACCCTCACTGCTTTCTCTCCCTTGCCACACCCTCACCTGCCACTCCCTCACCTGCCACTCCCTCACCTCTCTCCCCGACCATACTCTCAACTCTCTCTCTCCCCTGCCACACACTCACATCTTTCTCTCTCCCCCGTCACAACATTAGCTTTGTCCCCTGACACACACACACACACACACACACACACACACACACACACACACACACACACACACACACACACACACACACACACACACACACACACACACACACACACACACACTTTCTCTCTCCTCCCCACAGGCCCCTCCCCTTTCTCAACCCCTATCCCCTATCCCCACACACTCACCCCTCTCTCCCTGCCACACCCTCACCTCTCTCTATCCTAGCGGTGCACCAAGTGGGGGTGCACAAGATTGTTTAGGGGGGCACAGACGGCAGGCAGCAAAACCTAGTGTGCAGGGGCCGGCAGACATCGAAATATGCTGTGCTTGGGTGGGCGCACAGGAGGGAGAGTGGGCGGGTGTAGGGGTGGGTGGGCGCATCAGTGCTGGCGGCCAACATTATTGTGTGTGCGTGCAGAGGTATGGAAACTGAGGAGAAATGGCTCCGAAGAGGCCAGGGGAGGAGCATGCCTCCTTCCGGTGTCTGCTCTGGACCTGCTCTTCTCATCTGGTCACCCAATTCCCTGGGATCCTCTGCAGTCGTGAAAGGGTAGGCTGCCACTATGTCTATGTCAATGATACTATGAATGTAATAAAATAATTAAAAAAAGTAAAAACACAATATTAAAAATGGAAATAAATAAATAATACATAATACTGGTAGGTAGGAGTGGATAACACTAGGGAAAGCAAATGGGAGAAGGAAAAAAGGGAGGGGAAGGGGGAAAAAAGGGGGGGGAGAGGGAAGGAAGATAGCAAAGAGGTGCATGAATAACCCCCCAAATGGATTGCCTTTGTGATATTGGCAGACCACCAGCCTTACTTTTCCACCTCCCACTGCATAACCCAAGTATTTGGTTTCCGCCTTATTTCTTAGGGTTGGCTGTGAGCCCTGCCTCTCAGAGACCTGAGGACCGCTTCTCAGCACAATATTGGAAAGTGGTTATATAAGCCACAGACCACTGTAATGTTCCCCAGCCTTTTAGTGAAAGAGTAAATGTCCTAATTAATGTAGACTACACATCTCTTCCCCCTCTCTAATAGGCTGAATGGTCTGTCACTCACCCAGGGACAGCCAATGAGAAGATATTTACATATTGTTTATCGTACGGCCGTTACTAAGAAGTACCACGCCCCATGTTGCTTAACTTCGCACAATGTACATACTGTACTCAGAGCAATTGATTGATGTAGATAATAATATGAAAAGTTTATTATTTTTTTACCTAAATACACTTCCCATCATGCCAGTATAATCAGTATTTTCTTATTCTCAGATAAATCTGAGCAATACAAACACATCCCATTGTGTCAGAATATTTCTTCCTATAATGAGATCAATCTAAATGATACAAACACATCCCATCACATAAGTATCTATCTATCTATAATCAAGAAAATCACTTGTGAGCACATTCACATGTCTTAGACAGGTCTGCAACCCTGCCTTTCAACCGTTATCACCTCGCATACAGTGCTTCCACTGCAGCAAGGGATTCTGGGAAATGACATTCAAATGAGCACACAATGTGTCACCTTTTGCCTGAAATCCATTTACATTGGACCCAAATAAGCAAATGCTCTGCTGTTCACACATCTTTTAAGCACAGCATGGGATTAGATGCAAAGCCAGTCAAACCACTGTCAAGGATTGTACTTCAGCTGAAGTGGATCCCAGTGGCAGGAACAGCAGGGAGTGTGGTAGGGGTCACAAGCAGAGGTCAGAGGCAGGCGGCAGATAGCGTAGTCAGGTACCAAGCAGAGGTCGACAATGAGGAGACTGGAACAGGATGATAGCAATAGCTAGCACAGCAGTAACACAGGAACCTTGCAGAAGCTAAGGAACCAGTATAAACAGGCAAGGGAGGAACAGGAAAGGGAGGTTTATATAGACAGGCTGAGAGGTAGAACACATGTGCAGTGGTGTCAGGTATCAGGTCTGGAATGTTCCTTGGTTTAACAGCAGCAATCCCGGTGGACAAGTATAGGTACTGCAGGCTAGAACAAGACATTGAGACAGCAATCCCGGTGGCCAAGCATGGGTACTACAGGCTAGAATATGACATTACTCCCCCCTCCCAAGAGCATTCTCCGGACGATCCTTGATGGGCTTGTCTGGATATCTCCGGTGGAAAGCGTTGACTTGTCGCAGAGCATGTACAAAATCTTTGGGTTCCCAGGACCTCTCCTCTGGGCCATAGCCCCCCCAGTGGACCAGGTACTGTAGTTTCCCTCGGTGTAACCTGGAGTCCAAAATTCTCTCCATAATGAATTCCTCTTTGTTATCCACGAGGATAGGTTTAGGGGGAGGAAGTCTACGTCCATGAAACGGATTCTCACGGAATGGCTTCAGCAGAGAAGAATGAAAAACAGGGTGTATTTTGATGGTCTCGGGAAGCTCTAATCTAAAGGACACTGGATTTATTAGTGCTGAGATGCGAAATGGCCCGATGTATTTTTGGCCCAATATAATGGTTGGAACCTTTAAACGTAGATTTCTTGTAGAAAGCCAGACTTTATCCTCGACTTGAAATTCTGGGGAGGGTCTGCAGTGTTGGTCTGCTGCTCTTTTGTACATTACTTGAGTCTCACAAAGTGTCTCTTTGAGGGTCTCCCGGATGTCTCGCAGAGTTTCCAGTTTCTCTGTAACTGCCGGAATGGGGCCCGAAGATGGAAAACAAGGAATAAAGGTTGGATGAAATCCATAATTTGAGAAAAAGGACTCTTCTGAGTCGATGAATGATGTGAGTTGTTGTATGAAAACACAGCTAATCTTAGACAATCAATCCAGTCATCCTGGAGATGACAAACAAAACATCGTAAGTATTGTTCTAAAGTCTGATTGGTCCTTTCTGTCTGGCCATTGGATTGTGGATAATAGCCAGACGATAAATGTTGACGAATTCCTAAATTTTGAAGTGAAATGTATCCCTCTATCGGATATGATCTCATCTGGAGCCCCGTGAAGCCGAAACACCTCTTTCACAATCAACTTGGCTGTCTGGTCTGCTGAAGGAAGATTCTGTGCTGCAATGAAGTGAGCCATCTTCGTAAGTCGATCCACTACTCCCAGAATGGTATTATGTCCACTTGATCGGGGCAGGTCAACATTAAAATCCATTGATATGGACCCCCAATGACGAGTTGGAACTGGAAGGGGCTGCAGCAAACCCATAGGTGATGCTCGAGGAGTCTTGGTCCTAGTACAGGTCTCACAGGAGAGGACATCTTGTGCTAATTTTGGCCACCAAAAAGAGCGAGACAACAGTTCCTGTGTCTTGAGGACACCTGGGTGACCAGCGGGTCGGGAGTTGTGCAGTAATTGGAGCACCTCTAATCTTACCTCCTTAGGGACGAACAGACCGTCCTTACAGTTCCACAGACCATCACATAGAAATAGTTCCGCTTCGGGAGGAGGGTTTTTAAGAAAAGAGTAATTTGAGTACTGTAGGCTCCCTTTATTCGTGTGAGGAGATCGGCTGAGAATGTGACGCCCAAGAAATTTATTTTTGGAAGAATAGTTTCTTCTTGCTCTTTGTCTGAACTAGGATTAGGCAATGACCATGACAAGGCATCAGCTTTCCCATTCTTAGAGCCAGGCCGGTATTTGATGTGGAACTGGAATCTTGCAAAGAAGAGAGCCCACCTGGCTTGTCGTGTAGACAGTCTCTTTGCGGATCGAATTAATTCTAAATTCCTGTGATCCGTAAAGACCGTAACCGGGTGATTGGCCCCCTCAAGTAGATGCCTCTACTCAGAGAATGCGGCTTTTATAGCCAAGAGTTCTTTGTTTCTGATGTCATAGTTTCTTTCAGCTGTTGACATTTGGTATGAATAAAAGGCACATGGGTGAAGGAGCATCTTGGGTCCAATTCTTTGTGAAAGAATGGCACCAACAGCGGAGTCGGATGCATCCACTTCCAAAATAAATGGTAGTTCAGGATTTGGATGGATGAGGATAGGGGCAGATGTGAAGAGTGACTTCAATTGTTCAAATGCTGCATGCGCTTCAGGAGACCATTTGAAGAGGAATTCTTTCCGTGTGAGTCGGGTGATTGGAGCAATAATGCCAGAGAAATTTTTAATAAAACGTCTATAGAAATTGGCAAAGCCCACAAATCTCTGAATGTCCTTCTCATTTCGAGGGATTGGCCATTCCACCACGGCTTGAATCTTGCCTGGGTCCATACTCAAATCCTCAGGAGAGATGACGTAACTGAGAAATTGCATGTTGGTTTTTTAGAATTCACATTTTTCTAATTGAATGTACAATTTGTGCTTGCGGAGATGCTCAAGGACAACCCGGACATGTTTCTGGTGATCCATGATGTTATCTGAGAAGACTAGGATATCATCCAGGTATGCCACTATGAATTTGTCCAATAACTCTCGGAGAACATCATTAATTAAATGCTGGAAGGTAGCAGGGGCATTACAGAGTCCAAAGGGCATCACCAGGTATTCATAGTGCCCATAACGAGTTTAGAAGGCTGTCTTCCATTCGTCACCGGGTCGAATGCGGACCAAATTATACGTTCCTCAGAGATCTAATTTGGTAAAGATCTTGGCTGACCGAATTCTTTCCAATAGTTCGGGAATCAGAGGTAACTGGTACCTGTTCTTCACAGTATTCTTATTTAGTTCCCTGTAATCAATGCATGGGCGTAGAGACCCGTCTTTCTTTTCCACGAAGAAGAGCGCAGCGCCTGCTGGAGAAGTAGAGGGTCGGATAAAACCCTTTGACAGGTTCTCCTGTAGGTAGTCATTGAGGACCTTCAATTCCGGTTCTGAGAGGGAATAGATTCTTCTAAACGGAATGGCAGCCCCCGGTAATAATTCAATTGGACAGTCATAAGAACGATGTGGGGGAAGCGTATCCGCATTCTTCTTATCACACCCATCTAGAAACTCAGAGTATGGAGCCGGCAGAAGATTTTTTTGAGACGAGGAAATCTTATGTATTCCTACACACTCTGGTATAGGAGTTTAAGGTAGGCAGGCTAGCTGACAGTGCTCCGAGGGAAATGTGAGGGTCTTTGTCTTCCTGTCAATTAGGGGGTTATGGACCATGAGCCATGGAATTCCCAGAATCACTGGAAACAAAGGTGAAGGAATGAGATCAAATGAAATCTTCTCCTGGTGATTGGGCGCCATGATTAGTGTTAAGTTACTTGTTTCATGGGTAACAGGTCCGGAGCTCAAGGGAGAACCGTCAACGACTTCCATCCTTTCTGGCGATTCCTTGGCTATAAATGATACCAAATTGTTCTTGGCGAATTCTATGTCCATAAAATTCCCTGCCGCCCCTGAGTCAACCATTACTGTGGTTTAAAAGCGATGTGTTCCTTCTTTGATAATAATAGGAACCAGGAGGTGGGGGTGTAGAGAAGGAGGGTTATCTTTCCCTTGAGAAGCAGAGAAAACAGTCTTTGAAATAGCGTGCAGCCGATTTCTCCTAGGGCTCTGGAAAGAAGACCGCCTGGACTTATTTGGGCAGTCAGCGAGATAGTGCCCATTGTTTCCGCAATATAAACAAAGATCTTCCTTTATAATCTGTATAACATCATATTCTTTGTCTGCAGGTTCAGGATTCCTTATATTGATGTATAACAAGGACTATGCATGTGTATATATATATATTTTTGTATATCATATGCTTATAATATTAATTTTCTGTCTATATTATCAGGATTCCTTACATTGATGTATAACTGTAAGGACGCAGGGGACTTGCCGCCCTCGGCGCGCTCCCCCCTTACCTCCTCAGTCTACTGCTGCTTCCTCTCTCCATTCTCTATAGTGCCGGCTGCAGCGTGTCTACGCACTGCCCCCTGCTCTCCCGCGGCTCTCTCACACTACCAAATCCACATTCCGCGCACGCCCTCACTACTGCGGGTGCATTGTCTACGCACTCTCCACCTCAGTACTGGTGGTTAGTCTGGTCTGCGGGCAGCACAGCGTGACAATAGCAAGGATTACGCATATTTTTCGTATATTATATGCATGTGATATCCATATACTTGTATACTCACTAATCCGCTTTTATAATCTTTATAACATTGTATTCTTTGTTCATATCGTCAGGATTCCTTATATTGAAGCATAATAAGGACTATGCATATTTTCCTATGAACCTTATCTAGTTGGGGAATAGGTTATTTTTCTCTTCCTTAACTCTTAGTATTTATTAATATATCGATTTATCCTATATGGAAATCATATATGTTGCCTGATTGACTCATTGTGATTTGCCATCCACACGAATTGTTATTCCATCATTGGGTATTAGATTTTCTGAGATAAGATATCTATCTATGCATTTTAGTATATTTGTGTATATAGACTTTTACATTTAAATTTATTACACACGTATATGTAACCCTCTTACCCCCCACCCTAAGTGAGATTGGGGTGGGTAGGTGTATCAGACTATGTATCAGTGTGGTGCGGTACCTGTTTGGCAACCAGGAGAACTGAGCTTCCGCCACGGGGAACCTGGGGTATATACTTACACTTGGTGCAGTGCCTCCACTGATGAGGGATCCCAACGGGGTGGAAGTGTGCCCTCACCAGAACAACCATACAGTAAATACACACCGTGTGAATAAACAGTATTTACTGAGCATGAACTGTAAACTTCAATGAAACTCTCTTTGCATAACATCAATACAGCATATGAATAACAGTGCATCACCCTGAATGCATACCATCCCCTCACCCACATGTCCATCATCACATTCCCCTCAGTCTCTTGAGTGTCCACAACAATAAAGAAAGTGTGAGTGAGAGGAATAGCGCTTCCCTGTGTTGGGGCCCAGTGGTGCACTTAATATATACTACCTCCCTGATCAGTCCTGATCAGGAAAATCCTTGGAACTCAGCAACACTGCACAGTGATCCCACGCCGTGCTGCGCTACTCTCTGCAGGGATGGATGCACACGCTGACTCCAGAGGGGAGGGGTCTCCAGCCGGAATGATCCTTTATCACAGTCTCTGCTACACGCTGTACTGACAGTCAGGCACTGTCACCCAGCATTCCTCTTGCACTGTCATCCAGCATTCCTCTTGCTCTCTGAGTATGGTGAAGGAGTCCCTATCCTAAGGCCGACCCTATACCATACAGTTTCCCTCTACAGTGTCTCAGGGGACTAACTGGGCCCTGGGGATATACCTCTACCCTAGTCCCTGCATGCAGAAGATCTCTCACTGTAGATTCTGTCTGATCCCAGACTCTGGCAGCTCACCACGTGCACTGGTGATATTACACACACTGTATAACTTGGAAAGCAACCCCCCTTCTTCCTATGAGGGGCCTTTCACTGACACAAACAAAGCTAACTGCTGTGGCTGCACTTAAAGCCACACTGTCTCTTCTTGTCAGAGTACACAGCACTGCAGCTGTGTCACTGACAAGACTTACACACACGCAAGGGCAGGGTCCCTACCTAAGGGGCCTTCCCTATGAACTTACCCACTAACCTAGTGGGGAGTGGGACCTACCTGGGGCCTGGGGGGTAACCTGGCCTAGTGTGAGAGCCACTTGCTCCTTACACACTTCCTCCTCCTTCCTGCTCCTAGCTCCAACTGACTAGCGTGGTCCCCGCAACATTGTATCTTTCTCCCACAGGACAAGCTGCAAACCCTATTTGCTGGATGGCTGCACGTGATGTGGGTGAAAGGGCAGTCCCCAGAGGCTGCTGGGAATTGTAGTCCACTCAGGACCTCTTCAGCATTGAGACCGCGTACCCTATCTTTACTGCACCTGTGCGAAGCTGTAATGGCCACCGCTATGCTTAACTGCGCCTGCGCGACCTTGGGGAGTTCCTGCACTACGGAGCGCCATCTCTGCCCTTCGCGCTCACTATATTGGCCACCGCGTCGCATCTGCGCATGCGCAAGCCTCCGCGCCCGTGCGGACATAAAAAAGATGGCGGCGCCATGCCTCTGACGCCACCGGGAGGACTCTTTGGGGACCAGGCTACATATAGTTAATTGATGGGATACATTCGAATATGGCAATGCAATCAAATTGTGATGGTAAACTTATGCTTGTTTATATCTAAAAATATTGGATTGAGAGTAGATCATTAAAACTAGTTGTGCGAATTAATTGCACTTGTTCTATTGCTTACTTGATCGCTCTTTGATTACTTCTACATCCATGTTTAGATATGCATTTGTTTACCATGAATTAGTATATATTTCATATTATCTACATACATCAATTGATCATACATGGGTTATATTATATATGTTTATATTCTTTTGGTACAATTCACTTGGCTCTAATCATGTTCATAAGCATTCTATACCTCTGATGATATTAATTTTGTCATTATAATAGTTTGTTTTTTTAACTTCTTATTAACTACTAATTTGTTTTTCTTTATATAATTTTCTGTATTCTAAGAGAATAACAAAGCTCTACTGTTAGACTGGTGATGTTATTATTAAAATCTATATACTATAGCTAGGTCAATCTAATTTTCTTTTATATTATTAACATCACTAAGGTTGCTTAACTTCTCAGTGCATTCATTTTTTCACTTTATTATGTTTTTTTAGCTGTTTAAAAACATTTTTGGTTAATTTTGTTAGTGTCTATATGTTAAGTTTAATAAAGTTAGTTTTGTTGTCACTTTAGTAAACATGGGCTGACGTGATGACGTCATCACGTCATCACGTGACCTGGTATGGTGCGAAAACGGGTAATTCTCTTCCTGCTTTTGCAAACATAAAATACATTTCTTTTCTTCACTTACCATTACTTGACCCACTCACCGACTCCCGTTGAACAGCTTACTCGCGAACCAATCCACGAACAGAAACCCATAAAATAATAAACATTAAAATAATAAAACAAAACAATCCACAGGTCTTCTAGTTGTCATCCATCTTCATCTGTATTCTTATTTCTTTCAGCTGCGGCTCGCTTCCTGGGTCTTCTTACCATCTGCTGCCACGCCTGTGTCTTCTTCTTCTTTCTTTGGTTTGGCCGATTAAAAAAAAATGATGACATCACTTAAAGGCAATGAAAGCACAGCCATTCAGAATGGCTTTGCTTCAATTGCCTTTAAGATGACGTCATTAAAAGTAACATGGTCGGCCTCACATGGTACGGTAGCCAATCAGAGCTTGGGAAGTCTATCCCTACTCTGATTGGCTCTAGTACCATGTGACAGGCTTTCAATGACGTCATATCCGTTCTCCCCCAAGCCTCTGTCACATGGTGTACTAGAGCCAATCAGAGTTGGGATGGAGTTCCCACACTCTGATTGGCTACCGTACCATGTGAGGCTGGCCATGTTTCTTTTCATCTTAAAGGCAATTTAAGCAAAGCCATTCTAATTGGCTGTGCTTTCATTGCCTTTAAATGACGTCATCATTTATTTTTTTCTCGGCCAAAACACATGGTTTTCACGGCCCAATCAGGGCCGTGGGAACCATATGATGAAAATGTGACGTCATAGGCCTATAAAAGCCTATGTCATCTCATTTTGAAGCCAGACGCCGCGAAAGAAGGACCTCCTAAAGAAGAAGACACGGGCGTGGCAGCAGACGGTAAGAAGACCCCGGAAGAGAGCCGCAACTGAAAGAAAGAAGAATACAGATGAAGATGGATGACAACTAGAAGACACGTGGATTGTTTTGTTTTATTATTTTAATGTTTATTATTTTATGGGTTCCTGTTCGTGGATTGGTTCGCGAGTAAGCTGTTCAACGGGAGTCGGTGAGTGGGTGAAGTAATGGTAAGTGAAGAAAAGAAATGTATTTTATGTAACTTGTTTTTTTCTTGCTTTTTACATGTGCTTTTTTTTGGGGGGGGGGGTACATCTTTTCTTGCCACTGTATGTATTTATGTATGTATGTCTAGAGAGATATATACATACAGGGTAAGAAATGATTGTGTTTGAAAAGCTTGCTTTGCACTATTTTAAATGATTTTGGCTATGCTGCTATGCATAGATGTGTGTTACTGCTGCGGCACAGTTTATTCGAGCATTTGCCCGTTCTGTGCCGCAGCAGTAGCCTGGCGCGCGCCCGAGTGTGACGGGCGCGCGCCGAAGCAGCGGAAGAGCGCCCTCCGATCGGGGCACTCTCCCTACCGCTGCCGGGTCCGCCGGGTCCCCCGGAACCCCCTGCCGCTGTCCCGCGATCGCGGGACACCAGGGCTCCCTCGGGGAGCCCCTGGACACGCGTGCAGGGGGCGCACGCTCCCGATGACGCGTGACCGCGCGTCGCACGCCGAGGGGCGGCCACTAGCAAGCCGGGAGATTTCCCGGCTTGCGGTACCGACCACACTTCAATAAAGTGTGTCGGTAGTGTAAATGTATTTTATAATTAGCTAGATGTAATTTTTGGGCTTGTATGCTGTACTTTAGATCATGGTGAGGCTTGCTTTTGGATATTTTTATTTTTGGTGTCCTATTTTGTATGATGGTAACTTGATCTCTTTAACGGTTGCTATAGTTAATTGTGTAATTGGTATGAATGCTATTTTAATTGTTTTGGGATGTAATTAATGTATGCAAATTGATTGATGGTGACTATATTGGATTGCATAGTATACTTTTTTGGATGTAATGCTATTTTATTTGGAATATTGTATGGTTAACATTTATTTGCAGCGTCTACATGTTGCTTAGATTTAATGCAGCATGTATAGAATGTAAATGCAATGTTTTCAGTGGCATTTGAGGCTTTGAATTGGCATTTGATGTTTAAGATTGGATGATTACATTTGATTTGTTTAGGAAATAGCATAGTATTTCATTGTGGATGTAATAGAGAAGTGGTATTTTTATTTAAGCATGTTTTTGTTAACCCTGAGACATTAATTTGTATATTGGTTCATCATGTGTGTATATATCTATATATATATTAAGGGATTAAGCCACCCTGGCCCGATACCCACCCTTCACACATTCCATTGTACAGTGGCTTCATCATGCAAAAAAAAAAAAAAAACAATATATATGTATATATATATCTATATATATATATCTATATATATAGATATATATATATTGTTTTTTTTTTTTTTTTGCATGATGAAGCCACTGTACAATGGAATGTGTGAAGGGTGAGTATCGGGCCAGGGTGGCTTAACCCCTTAATTACCTTTGCGGTTAGTATCCGATAAGGTGATTAAGGGGTTCATTGATATGTGAATGTAATTGCAATGTATTGGCTATGTATTCTTTTGGCAACGGACTACAAGGATTATGCTGGCGACGGGGCCTTCTTATTGATGAGGTCAGTAGAAGTTTCTTTATTTTACTATGCTAGTTAATGTGTTTAATGATGGCTAAATAATCTATTATCCCTATCTGGATAATAGTTATTTGGCACATTATTGTACTGTATGTGTTGGGGTGGGGGAGGGGTATTGGCCCCAAGGGTATGTGGGTAGGCCTCCCTTGTGGGTAGTGGGTGAGGGTGGTTAGGCATCACGGGGTGGGGGGTTATTTGGGGAGGGTATGTAGGCGTCTCGAGTGGTGGGTGAGGGTGGGTTAACCCCTTAATGACTGTAGCGGTTAATAACCGCTATGGTGATTAAGGGGTTAGGGAACATTACATTGGATGTTTTTATTCTTGTGTCTGTTTTGCAGAAGCAGATGGGGCATTAGCAGGATGAAAATGAGGATGGCCTTCATCGCGGCAGCCGGACATGGGTGAGTGCTATATGTATTTAATGTATTTATTGTTATTTATGTATTTTTAATGGACAACTGCACTATTATCCATTTGTGGATAATAGTAATGTTGCCCATTACTGTATTGTATGTTGTGTATTGCAATGTATATTGGGTGCAAATGTCCCCAATAAACATGCTATTATGCGTTAATCCCTTCATTGCCTTAGCGGCTATTTGGCGTTGTGCGCTGTTTTCTTTTGTTTCCATTCTCTTAGTGTGTGTGGGGTGCTGAGCCACCCCTGCGTTTACAGCTGCAGACGCCATTATCCCCAACACGGTTATGTGGCACTTATTATTTAATGTTTAATTATCTCACTGTGGGAGTTGTGGTTTAATTCTTTATACATTTTTTATCACTAAATTGATGGTATAGTCACTGTACTGTATATATTTATACATTTAAACTTTATAGGTAGTTAGGTAGTAGCGCACAGTTTTGCTTTTTGTGTTTAAGGAATGATTGTGTATTGATATGTGTGTTTTATTCATAGTGTAGATGTGCAGAGGGTCTCCGGAGCTGAACTGCTTTGGTTTTAGGTCAGGGGACCCCCTGCTTCCCGAGATAAAGGCCCCTTTAGGGGGTGCCGGTATCTCTCTGCTTTGTTTACATTCTGCGGTCACGTGATCGGGACATTTAAATACAGAGGGATACCGGCACCTCATAAAGGGGCCTGTATCTCGGGAAGCAGGGGGTCCCCGGACATGAAACCAATGCGGTTCAGCTCCGGAGACCCCCTGCACATGTACACTATGAATAAAAATGGTTTATAAAATATTTTTTAATGTGCCGATGTTTGCGCAGAGAGAGCGGCGGATCTCTCTCTTCTGCAGACATATCTCGGCAGGGGACGGCTTCTCGGCAGCTTCTCGCCAGGCAGCCGTCTCGCCACCGGTTACTAGCCATTTTATCAAATGGTGGTGGCGCATTCATTCGCCAAGGATTCGGCCCTTACAGCATGAGTTTAACACGCCAAAAACATGGCTAGTTCCAAAACTGGCGAATGGTTTTTTTCGCTGCTTACTGCATAGATCCCTAAATCGTTTTTACTCTTTCCCTTTTTGCTCTTTTGGATTTTGTGGTGCAGCGTTTTTTCAGGGCTATATGCCTTGTTTGTTTCATTTGTATTTTTTGTACTCATTAACGATATTGATGAAATGCATTAAAAGTAACTGCACCTCTTTATCCATGGTCTCTGAATGGAAATGTTGAAAGAAAGATAGTGAAGCAGCTTCATGAGATGTTTTGGCAGATGCAACCAGTGCCTGAAGGCCAGCAGTAATGTTTGATTCATTCTAAAAAATAAAGAAAGTAAAACGTGAATTCTACAGGTATGTAAGATTTTGTGATAATCATATTGCTTCAAACAAAAACATTCTGCCATTCTTTCATTACTTTTACTAAGGAGAGTCTCTCTTGTTATAACAAATATATGATTGTAAGTGGCAGAACGATGTGAGAGCAGGAAAATCCAGGAGCCCTATTGCTGTAGTGCAGCAGGTAATGTAGTTTCCCTGCAGAGTACTTGTTGTAATGACCACCACTGTGTGAGGCTCTGCACATGCGCAGGGTGTGCCAAGATGGTTGTGGTGCCAGACCTTTACCCGCCCATCCGCATCTCTTATGTGGTAGACCAGGAGGCCCGGCATCTGAGATTCTACCTCAAAGACTCCGTCGCGCCAGCGGTCGGCCAGTTTGTGTTTGCCGGGCATCCTGAGGTTGAGGAGGAGAATGGCGTTCCAGGACATATTTCCTGATGGCGGACCTTATGGTTGTAGCGCCTTTTATTACCGGCATGGTAGACTAGGCACTCCCGTGGGTTCATGTCGCCAATGGTCTTCTCCATCAAACACTGGAACGTTGCTGGTGCACCACAAATGCCTTGTGACATGTGGGTTAATTGGTAGAAGCCATGGGGACATCCAAATGCTGTCTTCTCTTGGTCTTCTGCACTCATTGGTACCTGGTACCCAGATCTCAGGTCCAGTACACTGAACCACTGGCTTCCCGACAGCGTGTTGAGAATTTCTTCAATCCGCGGAAGAGTGTACTGGTCAGGCACGGTGCGGTTGTTCAGGGTCCGATAGTCGACACACAATCGGACCGACCCATTCTTCTTTCGCACCACCACGATCGGTGATGTGTAGGGGCTACGGGATTCTGTCACAATGCCCGCTGTCTCCATTTCTTGTAAGACGTTTCTCACGTCCTCCACATCTCTGGGAGCGATGCGCCGGGAACGCTCCCAGAAGGGTGTGGTATCGCTTAGCCGGATGGTGTGCAGGACGTTTTGGCTACACCCCACGTCCATTTCACTGGTGGAGAACACATCCCGGCGTTCTTCCAACATGGCCGTTAACCGATCCCTCCACTCGGCAGACAGGGTTGATTCCCCGAAGTCGAATGCCAGCCCAGCTGGTTGATCTTGTGATATTGATCTTGCACAGCAGCAGTGTTCACTCGAGCGGCCATCATCTCGCCAGGGGTAACTGGGTATTTCCTACCTAACCGTTGTCCTTGGTCGAGGGGCATGGTGTAAGGAGAGATGTTTTGGATAAACACCTTGATCTTCCCTGCTAGTGAGGACTTCAATTCTTGTACTTCGGGTACAAGCTTGTAGCCTCTGAGTCTTCTTCTGGCATACTCTCCAGAGAGAAGAGATGATCGGCCTCGTCTGGGCCCGGATAACAGCACGCTGTGAACATGACCTTCACTCCCCCTGATGGAATCTCGGTCAATCCCTTGGTGTGATTGAACAGGTCCCCATATCCACCTTGGGATGATATTTTGCAGCACTCTTCACTAAGTACTGAGTGGATTTGTAGGGTAGACAGGGGTTGTATGCCGGCCTCTTGCAGGTATACTCGGATCACTGCCCACACCACATCGGTGTTGGTTACCAATATCATCAGAGACCTTGGGTTTTCTCAGGGCTCGGGGCATATCAGAGCCTCCACATTTATGGTGTGAGACTTGCCGGTGTTCAGCTGTGGTATCTCCAGCCAAACCTTCACCACGCCGTCGATAGGGTAGTCCTCATTGCTGAGTCCCCACAACTTCATCTTGTCCGCCAACTGCAGGGGCAGATGCTTAAGACGCGTATGATGGCGGCCAGTTCTACGTGACCGTAAGCATCCGATGGGGATGTTTCATTGAGGCTTAGCGCTGGTGTGCTCTCTGAGGATGTGGAGGGTGTTTCGGTCGACTGTACCTTGTAGGTCATGACGTTAGAGTTTTGAAAGAAGTAACACTTCTAGCCACAGTTGAAGCAGACGACATCCCTCTGGCTCATCTCGGGCCTGCAGGTAGGCAATCCTCTCTTGGGCATCCTGGACGCGGCAGCAGGTGCCTTGGGAGGATGGTCGTCTATGGCGCTTTCTGCCTCCTTGGGCTATGGGGTTGATGCCCCTTTGAGCTCGTCCTTGCGGGGGCGGAAAGCAGTTAGAATGACTCTCGTGGAGAGTAGCATCCATGATGATAGTTGTAGTCTTCGGATGAAGGCGAACAGTTCTTCTCCTTCCTTCTAGCAGAGAGCCCTAAACTGAGCCAGGAGTTTGTCCTTTGTCCTTTGTCCTTGTAGGCTTGAGTTAGGAGTTCCACCATCTCGTGAGTGGTGACTTCTCCCTCGGTTTCCCGGTGCATTCGCACAAGTTGAGTGGCCGGTGATCGGAGGCACTCGACTTGGGGTGAATGTTACCCTGAGTAAGGGTACATCTACCCTGGTTGGGGTACTTGATACCAGGGCTGTAGTCATCCATTTCCTGGGGGTGTAGGGGGAGGTGGACGCTTCAGCCTGATAGGGGACCTCTGAGGAGAGTCCTGAGGTGAACGTTGCCCGTGGCGCGGGTAACTCAGGGTATATGAGCGGGTAGCCCATGGGCAGGGCCTCTGGTGTATG
This sequence comes from Ascaphus truei, assembly GCF_040206685.1. Taxonomy (NCBI): domain Eukaryota; kingdom Metazoa; phylum Chordata; class Amphibia; order Anura; family Ascaphidae; genus Ascaphus; species Ascaphus truei. The sequence goes on along the minus strand of NC_134483.1, from coordinate 389,790,261 downwards.
TAGAGCCTGAGGAGCATCTACCGGGCATATTTCTTGACCCGCAATAAGTAATATGGTACTCCACTGAAACGTAGTATCAAATTCTTGCCCTCTAATCCATGCGTTGCCTAGACCGGGGTGTCGTCTTAGGTGATCCTGGATCTCTGTTTGGGGCATTAGAGCAGGAATATTTCCCACTTCAACTACTTGGTGAGGGGGTTCTTTGACTTTCAAGACCCAGGCGTGGACCTCTTGCTGAGAGATAAAAAAATATGGTGTGGATTTTGGTCTCTCTAATTTAGCTGCTGGTTCAGGCACCCTAGGTCTGAGATCTCAGTAGTGCGTCCAAATGTAGCACAGTTTCCCCCACCCTATGGGAGATATGGCGGATACTACGTGTGTGTGGTGCTTTACCTGTGTCCACAGGAGGCCTGCACCTCTGCTGATGTGAGCCCTGGGTGCACCTGGATCGTCTGGTGACAGCACCTCCACCTGTGAGGAATCCTGACAGCGCCGGTTAACCCCTTCACAGGACCCAATGCAATAAGTGCACAGAGTAAATAATAAGTTTAGTGGCATGCAATAGGCCACACAATAACACAGCCTCGCACAGCCTTAGCCACACATCATATCCTACTGTCCATCCACTTAGTCCACACCCCGGTGAGAGTGTCCCCCTCAATGTACAGAGGTGCCCTGTTTACCTACCAAACCTGGTGTCCACAGAAGCCCACCCGGAAGTGTGTGACTGTACGGCCCAAAGTGTTATAGTTGGTGCACTTTGTAGATGGGATATACCTGCCGAGTGCTCCAACACCCTGTAGCACCAGCAGAAGACAGGGGTCCATCCGGTCCCACACAGTCGCCATCAGCGAGGAGTCTGCTTCCACCTGGGGTGGTATCCAGCTGGAGCGTCCCACCTTAACAGTCTCTTTATGCGTTGATGGTCTGGTCCCAGACCACAGGACGCATCTGCTGCGCTGCATCCTTTGCTGTGTCCCTGACACTAATAAGATAATGGGGCAGTGTCAAACACAACCTACAGGGGAGTTGGGGCCTAGCTGGGGCCTAATAGGGGGTATCTGGCCTAGTGCAGGGGCCACAGACACCATGCACATACACCCTCACTCATTGGTGTCCCAGCTCTGACTGGCTGGGTCTCTGGCATGCCAAATGTAGCAATGTGAGAGCAGGAGAATCCAGGACCCCTATTGGCTGTAGTGCAGAAGGTGATCCACAGACCATGGGGCTGCTGGGTAATGTAGTTCCCTTGTGGAATACTTGCTGTAATGGCTGCCGCTGTGTGATTTTCTGCACATGCGCAGGGTGTGCCAAGATGGCCCTGCAACCCATTCCTGTACAGCGCATGCGCAAAACATTCTGCGCATGCGCAGCTGCAAGAAGATAGCAGCGCCTGGCGATGGGAGCTGCCACGAAACCTCCGGCAACCCGCTAGTCATCCTGAACACCTGTAAGTCCGCCCCCGCCTCCTGCAGCAACTGCTCTAAGCGCCCGCACCAGCCGCAGCTCCCCGTGCGCCTCCGCTGCCATGTCGGGAGGTAAGGGTGCCAGTGGAGGATCCAGGTGGGACATGGCCACACCTGCATACAGTAAGTACTGTAGTGTTCACTGTACTGCAGTTCACATCGTGTTGCTTATCTTTCCAGTCATAAATGATGTATAACAGTGGTCAGATTGTGCCACAACTGCTTTCAGTATTTAACTTTTTTTCTGTTTTTTATATTGCCATTATATAATGCAGCGGTGCGCAAACTGGGGGTCGGGAGATTTGTCAAGGGGGGGGGGGGGCTCGGGCCGTTGCAGAGGTCCCATGCTGTTCCCCAAGGCATTTAAATTAAATGCCAGGGATCGCGTGAGGCCTCTGCAACAAGAAAACTTACTGGGATTCAGACGCTGGTGACGCGTCTCCATGGCAATGCGGCACCAAATGATGCTGCGGGGTCATGTAACGTGACATCACAGGCATCAAATGATGCCACGGGTCACGTGACCCGACGTCACGTAACCCGGAGCTTCATTTGACGTTGCGTTGCTATGGAGACGCGTCACAAGCGTCCAAGACGGGGGCGCAGCAGTAAAAGTTTGCGCTCAGTTGATATAACGTATCAGCGCAAAACATGTAGCTTACCTCCCGCACATAATGTTTCTGATGATTTTTAATTTTGACATGATATCCATACACTCTGAGATGGTCAAACTCCTGTCCAGAAAATAGTACAACATTTATATTGTTCCCCAAAGCATTAAGGATCAGCAAATGCAAAAAGTATGTTCCAGGAACACTCATTCCTTCATCAGAAGCCATTAAAAAATAGGGGCATTTGTCATGGAGAAACTTTTTCCATTCTGGTGATAAAAAATTTGAAAACAAATCATAGACGACTGTATCAGTATTTTGTTCCAGGTGCAGCTTCAGTTGAGTACGTAAGGAAATGAGATCAGGTCGACTGAAATACAAGTTTTCCATGTCCTGTAATAAAATAGTAAACAACATTTAGAATTCTTAAGAAATTTCTGTAAATGGTCAATATCCATCAAAAAGTCCAACTAGTCAAAAATAACGTTAAAATGGTGGTAATATACAGGAGAACTAATGCCTCTTTCAGAGATGTGCTGTAACACGGAACAACATGAACATGCACCAATAGATATATACATGTAGCAAGGTGTTTCCACTCCTCCTTTTACAACTCTGGGGAGAAATGAAGCAGCTCCTCTGACTATTATGCGGAGGTGAGGTGGTCATCTTGGTACACTCAAACAGACTGAAAACAAAGGAACCGGATAGTCGCTGGGAGATAGGATATCCTGAGTGACTGGGGACCGCAAGGTCAGAGCTGCCTGGGACTACAAAGAGGAAGGTTGTATCCTGGGAGGCAGTTATGCTGCTTGGTACTAGGTCATACTGTATATGGCAAGTATCTGGCACACATCTCGAATGAATAAATGGAACTCAGCTGCCGGTGCTCACAGAAATAAGGGGTTGTCCTGAAAGGTCCCTGTAGATTCACATGAAGAAGGAAGAAATCCAAGCACACAGGCTCCTTCTCTTTAAGGATTTTTAATCAGCAATAGGAGACCCCGCATTGTGGGACTCAGCGTCTTCCTCCATTCAGGGATCGAGACCCACATTGCACGAGCTGCACAAAGGAAGGTACCCACCATGCACCAACAACACTAAGTGCGGTAGCGCTTCCATCCACACACTATTGTGCTGTGTGGGTGACACATTTTATCCCAGGGTGCTTGGAATAAGGGTAAAGGGGAATGGGCATTGTATTATGTGTGCTTACTATTGGTATTAATTCTGTTCTTATGTTGTGTTCCTGCCCTGTTGGTAAAAGTTATTCTGGTTATGCTATTGTGTGGGTATTATTTACTAAGTATATGTTCCAGTGAGGAGCCATCCCGCCTACTCTGGGATTCTCATGGTTGGAGGCACTGTACCGACACACCCCAAGCTCCCAATCAGCGGAGGCCCAGGCCTCCTGTCAACCTACAGATAGCACCATAACACTTATTGCCTGTTATTTCCCTTAGGGGTAGGGAAGAGGTGTTACATTTGGAGGTGCTGGTGCTATTCAGATGTGGGGTGCAGAAAAAAAAGAACCATGATACAGTATATATATTATTTTATATCTATATATTTTCTATATTAAGTAGGATATATATATATATGTATATATATGTATATGTTATATATATATATATGTATATGTTATATATATATATAACCCTGACCCATGGTTCACGTAACTATGCTACCCTGAACTTGTGCAACTAATCTTTTTTGGACTGTGACATTTCATTCATTTTTTTCATTAGGGACACCAACTCCAAACACCAGGTTATTTAATAGGCGCTCATCAGGCATTTTCCTTTATATGCTAATAACACACTTTATTGCTCTATACATATAGGGTCATCAATTCATTTTACCACCTGTTCCTACAAGTGACATACTCACTCTGCTGGTATTGACTATATACACTGTATGCTCATGTAGATGTGGGACGTTTTGAGACTGTCATTAATACTTTGATTAGTCTATCTTTTGGTGTGTAGTGTGTATTATTTAGCCTTGTATAGGTGCCTGAGAACCCATTAACCTGTTGTGATACTTTGATTTACCCTAGTGATTTTTGAGTCACTATCCTTTTCATGCTTAGGGTTAACAATCTGAACTGTTCCCTAGTGTTGTTCACTTGTATTTAAGGGTAGCACCCGTGACAGGGGTCCAAGTCTATTTTTTAAGTGTTTTTAATCATGTACTGTTTATCTATCCTTTTTTGCACTGTGTCAAAATAAATAAACTAAATATATCAATTGCATACCTGAGTGCTCACATACGGGTTACTTTTTTCTCTTTTCACTTATATTATTTATAACCCGTGAGCACCGCCAAACCTTACTTATGTAAAGTAAACAACATATTTTCTTTGGCTTATGGTGGCGTGAAATTTGCAAAAGTAGATGCAAGGTTTTTCTTTCCCACCCCTCCCCCCATTTTTTTCCCCCGCTTTTTGAATATACTAAACTTATCCACTGTGTTGGATTTCAACTAACCTTGGCTCACTTATATTTATTTGACACATTGTTTTCATGGATTTTTTCGCCAATGAGGTAAATAGGAAAGCAACTGCAGATGCAGCATTCAATATAGATCCATCAGAAAACACGCAGCCACAGACACCACACAGCGATGGGAGTGCAGACAAATTAAGAAATCTCAAACATCTATCACAGAGGAGGTTGCGGGTTTGGTGGACAAAGACAGCACTTGAAAAATATACAGAATATAAATTTATTCCTAGGGGTCTTCGTCTCCAAAACTTCCCCTCTTTTGACTTTATAGACACCAAATACAAACAAAGATGGGAGGAAGCACTGACAACATGCTCATTCCAATTATTGCAAATCTTGATTGAGCATGACAAAGCAACAGTGGTGGAGGTATCCGACCAAATAGAGTCAATTAAATCAGGACTCTCAGAAGCGGAAACACAATCTTTTGCCAAAATAGAACTAGATCTTGAAAAATTTGAGAAAGACTTAATAGCATTCAAAAAGAAAAAATTTGATAGAGATCAAGACGATTATAAAAACAACAAAGTGTACAAGTGGCAGAAAGGGAAAAGATTTAACAAAAAACAAAAAAATCAACAGAGAACCACTGCAGCATCCACCTCCTCTGAAATAACAGCCTCAGATATAGAGTCGTCTGACCTAGAGGGGGGTCCTGACACTAGCACACACAGGGAAAAGGCTTTTTTAGACAAAGGGGCAAGGAGTACATTACAAAAAGGAGGACAAGAAGAGGGAAAAAGGCAATTAAGAAAAAGAAATTAATTGGACAGCCAGATCCAATGTCTAAGCCTTCAGAGCCCACTGAAACCCTTACAGTAATAAACCTGTCAGACACTATTTTAAGTGCAGACCAATTAAGTGTTTTACAGAAGGGCCTCTCCTTTAGCCCCACCATGTCTATGGATCTTTTTGAATGGTCAAAAGACCTACAGCTATTTTGCCGGAAGCTGCTCTTACACAAGTACTTCGCTAAACCACATGACCCAGACCAGGATACGCCCCTTTTAATGGAATGGAATGAACAGGAAATATTAGCCCTAGAGGACCTCAACACACTACATTCTGAACAGGGTGTCATTCCAGTTGACCAGAGTATGCTATTGTCCAAACTTAAACCTAAGTCCAGCTTCTGCCCACCATGGCAAGTGTGCCCACAGGTAGAAGTTTATGCAAAACTTGTTACGGAGGGTTTCAATAAAATTCACATCCAGAAAGGTGAACAGAATTTGTCCAAGGCTGAAAGACGAGCTGTTGCAGAGCTACGCGACCTTAAGGAGGTGGAGATCAAACCGAGCGATAAAGGGGGCAATGTGATCATATGGCCGAAGGTGATGTATGAGCGAGAAGTCTTTAAACAACTTAGAGACATCCAGTGCTATGCTGAGCTGAGTAGGGATCCCACTATTAAGTTCATGGAGGAGCTCGAGAGATTACTCCGAGGTGCCGTCCTGGATGGGGTAATTACTCAGCACAACATGGATGCCCTGGTGACAAAATGTCCGGTCGTACCCACCTTCTATATATTGCCAAAGATACACAAAAATCTCTCCCACCCCCCAGGTAGACCCATAGTATCAGGCATAGGGGGTCTGAGCGAGCCCATATGCAGATTCATTGATCTCTTCTTGCAACTGTCTGTTGAAACATTACCATCTTTTTTAAGGGACACCATGGATGTATTGTCCAAATTGGAGAACATCACGGTTGAAGAGGGCGTTCTCCTCGCGACCTGTGATGTAGAATCTCTCTACACATGCATCCATCATAAAGACGGTTTAAAAGCGGCAAAATTTTACCTGTCTATGCAAAATCTCTCAGGTGACCTGATTGAGCTGATAATTAATCTGCTGAACTTTATATTGTCCCATAATTACTTCATTTTTAAAAACAGATACTATCTGCAGAAAAGAGGAACTGCTATGGGAGCGACTTGTGCACCCTCCTATGCCAATCTCTTCCTGGGCTGGTGGGAGAGAGAGGTGGTGTTCACCGATGTGAATATTGAGTACACACAAAATGTCCTGTTGTGGTTGAGGTACATCGATGACGTGCTTGTCCTCTGGCGAGGCACTGCCGGTGGATTTACTGCGTTTATCGATGCCCTCAACCACAACGACCTAAACATCAGACTGACGTTTCAGTCAAGTCCAACAAAAATCGAGTTTTTGGACTTGACAATCAGTATCGGTGAGGGTGGAGTACTATGTACCGACATCTTTCGGAAACATACCGCCACAAACTCGATCTTGCATGCCAAAAGCTTCCATCCCCCCCACCAAGTGAAAGGTATCCCCACAAGCGAGTTTCTCAGATTGAAGAGAAATGTCTCGTCAACTCATGACTTTGACTTACGATCTAGGGAAATGAAATTAAGATTCCAACAAAGAGGCTATAGTAAAACCATGGTAGAGAAAGGGTACCGTAATAGCCTGAGCAAGACCCATACCTCCCTTTTACAACCCAAGCGTAAGACAAAAGATAAAAAAGTCATCCGCTTTGTGGGGTCTTTTAATCAGCAATGGCCACTATTACGTGGGGTCTTACAGCAACATTGGGGGGTGTTAATGACTGATCCTGACCTGGCACAAGCCCTGGGGAAACAAGTCACTATGACTAGCCGCCGGGCACCAAATCTTAAAGATACCCTAGTCAACAGTCATTACATCCCACATGTTGATAAAACCTTTTTGTCTGTTACCCCACGCATAGGGTTCACCAAATGTTCCAACTGCTCAGCGTGCAAACATATGGAAAACAAACTAACATTCACAAATAGCCAAAAGACCCATGTCTATACAATTCGCTCCATGCTCAACTGCAAATCTAAAGGGGTGATTTATTGTATCTTATGCCCTTGTGATCTGCCTTATGTAGGCATGACTACCAGAGAGCTTAGATTCCGGGTCTTAGAACATGTCAGGAACATTAAGAATGCGCAAAGGGACCTTGATGGCTTTAAAAAAATAACTAGTGTCGCGAGGCATT